>NW_026878425.1:0-24290 GCF_032173495.1 Musca vetustissima | reverse complement strand
TTCTGAAGGACCATCGTAGTTATAGGCGTGGATTTTTAAAGAATATTTTCTGAAGGACCATCTTAGTTATAGGCGTTGATTTTTAAAGAATATTTTCTGAAGGACCATCGTAGTTATAGGCGTGGATTTTTAAAGAATATTTTCTGAAGGACCATCGTAGTTATAGGCGTGGATTTTTAAAGAATATTTTCTGAAGGACCATCGTAGTTATAGGCGTGGATTTTTAAAGAATATTTTCCATAGGACTATCACAGCTATAGGCGTGGATTCTTAAAGAATATTTTCCATAGGACTATCACAGCTATAGGCGTGGATAACCCTTCACATTTTCCCTACGTCTTCTTATAATTAGAAATATTCTTTATAAAATTTCTTTGGCTGTAAAAATATATTCCCTGTTAAAATATCAAACAAACTTCTCAAATTACATCGAAGCTAGTCAGGAATGTTCGAAGAATGAACGGTAATCCTTTGTTTTTCATTTATTTTTAATCCAGAACATAAGGTCGATATTTGTTGTAACTGTAGGAGATTTCCGAAAACCCGATTATTTTCTTTAAATAGAGTGACAAAACGGTTCAGGCAATGAAATTGAAATTTGTCTGTCCACACACACACACACACACACCATCCAACCAAACATGAATCCTTTATGATCCGTACACAAGAGCCAAACAATTAAATAGGCAGACACTGAGGCCTATAAACACAAAATATTTTGTCTCAAATTACTTTATTATTGGTCGATAATCCTTTAAATATAACCACCACCACCAAGCTGGCTGCAAACTACAAAATCGATAAATAGCCCTCCGAACAAAGAAGGGTACTTTTGGGAAAATAGAAAAATCATTTGAATTGATTTTTGGTGACAAACATTATTTACACATTGACACCTTCACGCTCACATGAAATACGGCATCGTTTGAAACATGTGAATGTTGAAAATCGCTGTGGTAGACATGCAGCCAACGAGTGCGACTGCAGGCTCAGACACCGTTCAAAATTAATCCATCATTAGAGTGAAAGTGAAATTGTCCATAAGCGGTTTGATGGCTAAATAATAGACTGACTGAGTGACTGCCCGACGAAGTAAATCATTATTTTATTGGTGTTAGTGAGATGCTGTTGCCTTTGCTGCTGTTGTTGGTGACAAATTGTTTTTATGTGTGTAACAACCATTTTAAATGTGTTAATGGGGTTGAACCTGCCATTGACAATACTATGCCACCATATTTAGGCTACTTAACAACCAATATGTCCACTATAATAATCACAACAACAACATCGTAATCCGATACATATTGTTTTGACCAATGGTAATAAATAAATAATTGTTATCGATGTTATCGATTGAACTAATGTGGGGAAATAAGAAATATTTATGGTTCAAATTTATTTCCTTTGAAATAAAATTAATAACACTGAACAAAATTTGATATAAGGATTCGTATATTATTACGCTTATAACATTTATTCGTCTGAGACGCCGACTTTTGTGCCGGTTTTAATCATAATGAGATATATTTGGCATAACGATACCTATTTATGGTTAATAAATATAGAAGGCTCCATCAGCACTTCTACAATATAGATATAAGGTTTTCTTAGCAAGAATCGGGAAAAAGTGTATACTGACGATGACAACTTACGACTATCAATTTCTTGTCTTTGAAATCCGTTCTAAAGTATTTTGAACGACATGTTTGTAAAACATTTGAAGGTCAAAAAGGTAGTTTTGTGGTATTTAGTTTTAGGAAAATAAGGACGAAAAGAATGCACATGGACTCAAAATAGAAGGAGGATATGTTTTACAAAAATATTCTTCATATGATTTGACTGAAGAAATGTCATTTCAAATATATAAAATATAAACGGAGTTCTTCATACACTTTAGAGTTACCAGAAAAAAATTCATCCTGCCATAACTCAAATGGCAGATTTGTCCTCCTGAATTCTTAATATGAGGAATTTCCCAACCCCAGACCATGATCTCAATTTTGTGTCACAGCCCAAATTACCGAAAAATTACGGGTACCGTTATATAGGGATTTACATTATCTCAAATTTGCCCATCTTCGAACGCAGTCTTGTTGAAACCTGGGCGACTGAACAAATGCTTCTGGTTTAGCTGCCATATTAAGGGAAAAATCGATTTTTATACCCTACACAGCTATGTTGTCAGGGTATTATAGATTTGTGCAGCCCCAAAAGTTTGTAGAGCCGCGGAATATTGGTACTAGACCCACCTTTAAGTATACCGATCGTCATATCTCGACTAGCTGAGTCGATCTAGACATGTGTGTCCGTCCGTCCGTCCGTCTGTCCATTATAATTTGTAAACACGATACAGGCCACAGTTATGGACCAATCTTCACGAAATTTCGCATGTAAGATGGATTGTGGCCAATGAAGACCCCTATTGTTTTTGGTAAAGATCGGTTAATATTTAGGGGATGAAATGGACCAAATACTTAATTTTTGTCCGTTTTTCTGGTCGCTCCAGAGGCCGCAATTATGGCCCAAACATCTCGAATTTTTATAAGGAGAAGGGGATCAGGCCAGAGAATAAGCTTGCCTGTTTTGAAAAGGATCGGTCAATATTTAGCGAGTCAAATGGACCCTGACTTTTGTGTGAAAAATGACAAAATTTGTATTATATGACGTATATATTTACTTCTGAAGGACATAGAGCCGAGAAGTTGATAGTATATCCAAAAGGAGTGCTTGACCTTTAAATTGATACCAAGTATGTGGTCGTATGTACTCATATATTTTTTAGTAACCGATTACCAATATTGAGTGCGGAAATATAGCGCGGATCGCTATCTGTTGACCTCTAAACGTGCTAGAGGGAGCAAATATCACAAAATATTGCCCAGTCTTGGAATAAACATCCGAAGAAAGTTAGAGTTCCATGGTAGTTGTGTAGGGTATCATATGGTCGGCCCCGTCCGACTATATTGATCCGCTCACTGGTTTACTTTTACATCGATTTTTTACAACATCTTCTCAAAAATGTATCATTAATATGTCAAGTTAAAATCTCAACAACTATTGAAGAGATTGCCGATATATTTGTTCGGCATCAGACGACCACGCATGAGTGCTTTTCAAAATTTAAATGGTTTTTTTTCACGATAACTCACTGGCTGGCACGAAAAAGTGTAATGTAAAGGGCTATGGATACTATATTGTGTATACATCTAATTGACAGCCAAATAAGGTATGAAGCGGCCGTCGCAGATTTGAAACTTCAAGCTATGAAGGAGTAGATCGACACCGGAAACAATGGACCACATCAAAATAAATTACAGACCGCAATCAGATCCTCATTTATTTATTTTTGAGTCGGACCGAAATTGGGAATTAAGTTTTTCATAGAAGATCCGAAAACCGAAATTCCACGTCGCCTACCAGATCAGAATACGATCTTACATGTGGAGGAAACAATATAGCAAATATAATTGCCATAAGTGCAACCGACAGACCTGCAATAGATGTAAATAATGCCAAACCATTTAATGCATCGCGTCTTTTTCATGGTCATGGACAACAGATCCAAGGTCGTGGAATATCGAGGGGACTTGGATAAACACAAACATTTTATGAGGAAACCCAAACGAGGATTTGACAAAGCAAATCTTAACACTAATCAGAACGCAGACTGTACGATATTCTCATAGAACGTAACTGCCTGAAGGCCCACTTACACAAGATTGGATGTGAGAGAAGCAACTGGTGTAGAGCGGTTAGAATATACGTTAGAATATTTCCTGTGCCACTGCCCAGCCTTTTCAAGCTTCCGAACGCAGTTCCTAGGAAATGACTCCTTTCGTGAAATAACCATATGTCGTGGTGTAAATCTTCCCCCTTCCCCCAAATACGTATATGAAAAGTAAAAGTCTTAAATATAATTCACATTCACTGGCCAGCCGGTTAAAAATCTCCGAAATTTTAAATGGAGAATAATCGCCAAGGACTTTCATCCCCATAAGGAATTTTTCACCGCCAGACCATAACTTTGATTTTGTGTAACATTGGAATCAAAATACAGAAAAATCATGAAATGCGTGTCCACATTCCTTAAAATACGAAAAAATATATATATTTGGATTTACCTTAACATGGACCGATATAGCCCGTCTTCGAATTTGACCTCCTAGCAGAGAAACGCAAGCGATCTCCCTAATTAGTGGGTGTTAGACGATCACGATCATTAAAAAAACAGTTATTTAAAGAAATGATTTACAACACTTTCTTCGACTGATTCTGGTCTGAGAGCCTCCACAACTACCAATATCCTCCCAATGACACCGACCACACTATCACAGACTATCCAAAACCCATTAATATTGATGTTATAAGTTGAGGAATTTGTGAAATTCTATCTCAGTTAAAAAAAAACATTACGACATACATCTGGGATGATTCTATCAAAGTCGATGTGAGTCATCTAACTCAAGAAGAATCACTGAAGAGGTAGAAAGTATGCTAAAGCTGATGCTACCGACATAGCTACCCTGCTAGGCGTTCCCGATTACCGACCGAGTGGCAATTATGGACCGAGCTGATCCCGAGCGATTGATTAAGCTTCAAGCAATATACGGCTTACACCGCTTCCAAAGAAGATAACTTAAGAACTTTTATAGACAACCTACTGGAAGAGATTCAGTCATAGCCTGAGGCGACAATGCACGTCATTTTCATTGGACAAGCAGTGACACTAATGTCACAGGCTAGTCCATATTCTATTTCATATCAAAATGAAATCTTGGGAGCAATACATCAACCATCGTAAATAGAAGAGAGTTGAGGTCATTGACATCATCCCTTGAACATCTCTGTGGTTAGGAACTTTGAGGTATTATTGAAATCCATCTTTTCGTATCAGGGATACGATTCTTTTAGACTACTTCTAGACCAGGTAGACGCCTTGAATAAATTCGAGGAACATCAACATCATCAAATAAAGCATTGAGTGGTCTAAATAGACTCTCCTCAGATGCTATGAGACCTCTTGTCTAGACCATCTTCTGATTAATACATTGGCAAATCTGCTTTGAGAAGATAGATACCGATAGAAGACAGAAGAATTTCTAATATGTGGATGTCGAATGCTCCATAACAAGGGACATCAATTGTTTGACAGATATAAGATTGATACTATAACCTCCTCTTCGGAATAGATCCTACCAAAATTCATTGAAATCAGTTATTTCCTATACTCCCTTTTCAGGTACTCAACCATTTTGAAATTCCATATTATCAATTCATTTGGATTAAGATGTCTTTCTAAAAGACATTTACATTCATTCGCTATATCTTGCCAAAATCAACATTAGAATAGACTTGTATTTACTTTCAAACACCAGATTTATTTGATTCGCATCAACACCTCGAGCAATGCAACTCAGCTGTAACTAAAATAGCAGTAAATTTCCTCTTACTCTCCAATTCGATGTTGCTTATTAACGAACCCTTCGTATATATTGAGAACTCCATTGCCACCAAATAATTCATGATGCCTTAATCCTTTTTCACCCCTCTTCCCCAATGATAACCCTTTTTGGCTTTCGCTAAATATTTGTTTTTTGTTTACCAAATGTACATATTTTGGGTCTTGTGTTGTGTGCTCTGAGCTGGGTCTTATGCAAATACTCACCCAGGGAAAGGCCATTTTGGGATAGAGAGACAAACAGACAGTTAGACTGACATATAGGCTGTCAAATATTTTTATTCACAAAAACAGCCAACCCTTTAACCAAAAAGTGAGCAAACAACAGTGACAGTCGACGGATGGATGGATGGAAAAAACTGTTGAACAAATTATTTATCTCAACTTTCATCATTACCTCGAGAGTGAGGGAGTGAGTGAGTGATGAACAAGAAGAACCGTCAAATGATGTTGAATTCATTGTGCCCTTGATTCATTATCATTCTCAAGGGGCTCTCAGACCCAACAAACACATACGCATACACACACTCTTGTTGGGTTGCCAAAAAGGGCAACACTTCCATAAACACCTATTGTTGTTGTTGTTGTTGCTGAAGTTTTATCACATTTGCGTGGTGTTTTTACAAGTTGTTAACATCATTTGTCGGACTACCACATCCACCCACTATCCGGCGAACCGAGGAGATAAGGACAAATGAACTTAAATGCTTGTAATGCATATTCAATTTGTTGGCAACCCCACCCACAACACTGTCCTCCCCACCTCCCGTGTTTTTCTATGGTCTTTAGCAGACAAACAGATTTGTTAATACACTTGAGAGCTTTTGGCACAAACATCGGAACACTTGAAAACATTATCTTAAATGCCTTTTGTGTTCACTACGAGCACGACACAGCCCCTCCGATTAGCATGGATGGCATTTATTGAAGGCGATGACAAGAATGAAAATGAAGTACCAGAAAACGACATGAAAGAGTTGCTGCTCATTTCAAGACACTTGAACATATTGAGCTATTTAATGAAAATGCGCATGAAAAGGAGTTGTTCGGAATGTAGTGGGATGTGGGAGTTACTAAATGGTGAAATTAGTTGAATGACATTACGGTATGAATCTAATTAATTTTTGGGAAATTTATAGCACCTACAAGTCGGAGACATAATATTTTAGACATGAGAACTGAGGAGAGGCTTCATTGGCAAGCTTTATAATAAGCTGAAGAGAGTCTTTATAGACGAGCTGAAGGGAGTCTCTATAGACGAGCTGAAGGGAGTCTCTATAGACGAGCTGAAGGGAGTCTCTATAGACGAGCTGAAGGGAGTCTCTATAGACGAGCTGAAGGGAGTCTCTATAGACGAGCTGAAGGGAGTCTCTTTAGACGAGCTGAAGGGAGTCTCTATAGACGAGCTGAAGGGAGTCTCTATAGACGAGCTGAAGGGAGTCTCTATAGACGAGCTGAAGGGAGTCTCTATAGACGAGCTGAAGGGAGTCTCTATAGACGAGCTGAAGGGAGTCTCTATAGACGAGCTGAAGGGAGTCTCTATAGACGAGCTGAAGGGAGTCTCTATAGACGAGCTGAAGGGAGTCTCTATAGACGAGCTGAAGGGAGTCTCTATAGACGAGCTGAAGGGAGTCTCTATAGACGAGCTGAAGGGAGTCTCTATAGACGAGCTGAAGGGAGTCTCTATAGACGAGCTGAAGGGAGTCTCTATAGACGAGCTGAAGGGAGTCTCTATAGACGAGCTGAAGGGAGTCTCTATAGACGAGCTGAAGGGAGTCTCTATAGACGAGCTGAAGGGAGTCTCTATAGCCGAGCTGAAGGGAGTCTCTATAGACGAGCTGAAGGGAGTCTCTATAGACGAGCTGAAGGGAGTCTCTATAGACGAGCTGAAGGGAGTCTCTATAGACGAGCTGAAGGGAGTCTCTATAGACGAGCTGAAGGGAGTCTCTATAGACGAGCTGAAGGGAGTCTCTATAGACGAGCTGAAGGGAGTCTCTATAGACGAGCTGAAGGGAGTCTCTATAGACGAGCTGAAGGGAGTCTCTATAGACGAGCTGAAGGGAGTCTCTATAGACGAGCTGAAGGGAGTCTCTATAGACGAGCTGAAGGGAGTCTCTATAGACGAGCTGAAGGGAGTCTCTATAGACGAGCTGAAGGGAGTCTCTATAGACGAGCTGAAGGGAGTCTCTATAGACGAGCTGAAAGGAGTCTTTATAGACGATCTGAAAGGAGTCTTTATAGACGATCTGAAAGGAGTCCTTATACACGAGCTTAAAGGAGTCCTTATAGACGAGCTGAAGGGAGTCTTTATAGACGAGCTGAAGGGAGTCTTTATAGACGAGCTGAAGGGAGTCTTTATAGACGAGCTGAAGAGAGTCTTTATATAGACGAGCTGAAGGGAGTCTTTATATAGACGAGCTGAAGGGAGTCTTTATATAGACGAGCTGAAGGGAGTCTTTATATAGACGAGCTAAAGGGCGCTTTTATAAACCAGATGAAGGGAGTATTTATAGAAAAGCTGAAGGGAATCTGTATAAACGAGCTGAAGAAAAGGGGGATTTTATAGACGACCTGATGACAGATGTGGTGTACAAAAAAACTGTATAGGGTATTTAAGAAGTACTGTGTATCATTATATACGACCAGATGGGCAGGGGTTCTTTATAGACGAGATGAAGGGCAAAGAGTTTATATAAAAGGGTAGTTGTATTTATAGACGATCTCAAGGAAGACTTTGTAGATGAGATGATGAAAGTCTTTTTAGGCAATCTTACGTACATGAAACTTTTAGAGACGGCCAGAAGGACAGCTAATCTTTGGGGACGAGTCCTGCTGATGGGCAGCTGGAAGTCTTTGTAGACGAGCTGAAGAAAGTCTATAATCATTCGAATGGCCATATCGATATTTGGCAAGAAAATGAAAAGTCCCAATGTGTGTCATCGAGAACCTGGATCAGAACAAAATTGTGTGTCGATTTAGATGTTGAAGTATTCTGTATTTGGCATTTCGAGTTATCAACGATATCATCTTCTCAGACACTTTTCAATTAGAGTGGATTTCGTTTGACATTTCGGATTATTAAACTATCGATATCCCTTGTATAAAGGTGTTCACTTCATATTCCGTATTGTGCAGTCTGAATTCTGGAAGTAGCTTTTATTAACTCGTTTTCATTCCTTATTAACGATTTGGTAGTGATATTTTTAAGTTTTTGTCGCATTTTCCAACCTAAAGGCTGTCATTTGTACTATTATGTTTTTGGGAGGTTACAAACATCTCTACAGAAATTCCCCTACAAAGGTCCAGCTCCATTTTCGGTATACGGAAGATTTAAACTCATTACCCAATGAGAAGTGATTGTAACATGGCATTCCAGATTCCTGGTGTATAAAGTTCGGCACGATCGAACCTAAAAGCATTTTGTTTGTGGTTTAAGTGCGAACCTGTAATATGAACAAAATAATGAAAAATAATTTTCTCAAATGACAAATTTATAATCTTAAATAATTCCCTCACTTGAAATCCATTATCCCCGATTTAATGACTTCTTAATTACCTCTTTAGTTTGAAATTAGTTTTTTTTTTATCGAAATCCCTTAAGCCCTATTAAAGGGCATTACCTATCGCTGGATCTTGTCTGTTAAATTTGACACCTGCAACAAAATTCCACTACGAAAAAAATCTGTGGACAAATTTCTAAATACCCTAACAAATCGCCACACAAATATTCTATTCAATAATTTGTTGTTGTTAGTTTCTTATTATTATCCAACACCCCGAATGTGATCTGTTCAGGTTATTGTCGTCGTCATTGTCTTTCTGGAGTTTTAATGAGATTTGTGTGCACTTCATGAAACGATGAAAATTAAATCATTGTCAGTGGATGATGATGATTCTGATGGTGAGGAGATACTTCACGAATTACAAAAGGTCGAGAGGAATTCTACTCCTACCAAACGAAGACCGAATGACAAAAATCCGTAACAATGACAAAATATCGTGAGGTGTAGTGGAAGACGAAGCAAAAGGCCTAATGAAATTTAATCATCATTAATGAAACAATACGTGCGGGACAAAATCCAGTCGACATAATGAGTGGATGCTGCGAAGATTGAGGCATGGCTGGAAGTAAGTAATAAGGCTATAATAAAGCCATTCCTGTGAAATATGAGAGCTGCTGATATTGGTTGCACACAAAAAGGTGAAATGGGCAACGCCTTTTTTTCCATACACCAGCAGCAGCACCAACATTATTTTCATTTGCAGCAGCAACCACGAACGGCAACACCATCACCAACATCAATGATGTTAAGAGAAAAGGTATTCCAAGGATCCCAAAAGTAAAATCCACACAACAATAACATTAGTCGAAGTGCCAGAGGCGTCGAAAAGTAATTTGTGTCGAAAAGTTTTTTTTTTCGTCTTCCATTGTGCTGTTGCGGTTGTGGTGGCTGCTTTGTGTGCGTTCCCAAAAAGCCATTCATAAAAATACAAATAAATCCTCCTAAAATCCTTAAAATTAAAAAAAAAAACTGGGATTTCTTTGAAGGTTGTATGAGTACAACAATGACAAAAACAACAAACAGTTGCAAACACCTTTGAAATATTTAAATTTTGTGTTGTGAATATATCTGCGATAAGATGCAGATGCATAGATTTGAATATGGGTTTTTGTGGGTCACTGTGAAATTTAACAATAACGAGTACTACCAGGAAAATGTGCACAGTGAAGGCTGCCGGATGTTCAGTGACAAAGGTGTAGTTGATTTTTCATATTGCAGATTATTATCTATGGCCAAGGGAAATCATTCCATATCAAGAGACGGATTTTTAAGAAGTTATTAAGTCATTGCAAATCATTGGAATATATTTCTCCAAAATATATTTAATAAAGATTTGAAGTTTTACAGAAACGGAATATATCATTATAGCAGTATCATCACATTGTTAATAGATTTTCTGAAGAGTAGTTAGAGATACCCATTAGTATTAAATGAGCTCGGAATATTTTGATAGCTGATACTTAAAGGGTACAACTGCAACAAAATAACGCACAAAATATGGAACCATTTTTAACTGACGAACGGAATTAGAATTTTGAAGAGGTTCTCTTTGAGAACATTGGAAAGATTAGTGTTTACCCAACAATAATCTGTAAGACAAAAATAGACCTATGAAAATAGGGTGGAACCTTAAATGTGGGCTATGACAAAACATGGACATCTATTGACATTTTTTATACATGACGGAATGCCAAATTCCATCCACCAAAAAAAAAAAAAAAAAAAAATGCGAAACAGGGATAGGCGATTGATATGGAGGCTTAGTCCGAACATGGGCTTTTATTAAATATTGTTTGTAACAGGCAAAAGGAACCGAGATAGACCCATGGTTCCTTTTGAGAATATGCATAGAATCACTTTCTGAGTCGATTTATTCATGTCCGTCCGTCCGTCCGTCTGTTGATGTTAAATTGTAAACAAAGTACAGGTCGAATTTATAATCCGAATCGGATGAAATTTGGCACAGCTTATTCATTTGGCCCAAGGACGAACCCTATTGACTTTGGGAAAAATCGGTTCAGATTAAGATATAGCTCTGATATATAGATTCGTCCAATTTTAGGTAAATGGTGCACCTAAAAATTGTCCGATTTGCACGAATTTTTGCATAGTGTACTGAATGAAGTATAGAATGACATGTGCTAAGTTTTGTGAAAATCTGTTCAGATTTAGATATAGCTCCCATATATAGTTTCACCCTATTTTAAGTAAATAGTGCACTAAAATCCATATATATCTTTCGATTTGAACGAATTTTGGTATAGCCAACTGAATTATGTCTAGAATGAAGATATAGCTTCCATATATAGTTTCACCCGATTTTAGGTAAATGATGCACCAAAGTCCTTCAAAATCATTAGATTTGTACGAATTTTTGGCATAGCGTACTGAATTAAGTCTGGAATGATACGTTTTAATCCTCCTGAAAATCGGTTCAGATTTAGATATAGCTCCCATATATAGTTTCGCCCGATTTTAGGTAAATGGTGTACACAGTCCTGAAAATCATTCAATTTGCACGAATTTTGCCATAGCGTATTGAATTAAGTGTGGAATGACGTGTGCTAATTTTCGTGAAAATCGGTTCAGATTTAGATATAGCTCCCATATATATGTTCGTCCGATTTTAGGTAAATGGTGCACCAAAGTCCCTAATAATCATTCATTTTTTTATATTTAAAGGCGAAAGAATTAGTTTTCGCATCGGCAAAAAAAGTTGACGTTAAACTTAAGTTTTCTCTATGAATTCGCTTGAAGACCTTATATAGGTCTTGGCTGTGGTGAAAGCTGAGTCTGTATTGAAAAATTTCAGTGGAAAAAGATGGTTGGAAAATGAACATTGGATCTTGAAAATATATAAAATGGATCGGGATCTTTATATAGAGGCTATATCAAAACATGGACGTATTTTAAAAATATTCTCCTAAGAAGTTTTTTGCCCACTAAGAATCCAAAATGTCAAATTTTAGCCACCAAAATCATTCCTAATATAAGGCCTGACCTTTATGTGGAGGCTATGTTCAAATATTATATTTTTTAAAGAATTTCAGTGAAAATGTGTAAATTAATGCGACCAGGACCATGAAAATGTGTAACATGTGTCGGTATCTTTATGTGGAGGCAATGTCGATGGACGTATACTAAAAATATTCTGCGAACTTCATTGCCCACTAGGAATTGCCCTGATTGCGCAAATAATTATTAATTCACTATGAAGATGCTCCTAGGACTTGAAAACCATAAAATGGATCGGAACCTTTAGACAATATGGACAAATTCTTCGATATGTCGATCGCGCACCCCTTATATGGTGGCTATGGATCCACAACATATATGAGGTTTTAGAATAAAAGTTCTTATTAAAAAAAGAACCGTTTAACATTTTTAGATCAGAAGTTTTTTGCACACAAAACCAAGAATGCCAAATTACTGCCAGTTTGTCAAATAACAGCAACTTCGGCTACGTAATGCCACTGGATCCGAGTACAAAATACCGAAAATGACGTAAAGTTTCATAGACCTATATCAAAAAGGGGACAATCGAACTGACAAGTAGACATGGAAAAATTAGCATAAAATTTTACTTTTTTATCAATCAGATTTTTTATATGCTTTTTACATATGAGGGCTTCAAGAGGGTTAATAGGCCCCTCTTTGTACTTATTGTAGGTTTGGTTAACATATCACAATATAAAATCGATGGATCAAATCAGATACTACATTCTTACTTACCTAGCTAGCTTGGGGAAAAACTTTAAGGGGTGCATCAATGTGTCACCCCTCAAAGTCGGAATAACAAAATACAGATACTTTTGTTGCCAAAATGCTACTAAACCATAGAAATTGGTAGGACGCTATATGTGGGGATTTGTTAAAACTCGAACCTATTTAAAAAAATGTCTGCGAAGTATTGCTTTAGCCATCAATAACGCGGAATGCCATATATCAGCACTTCGGTGATTTCAAGAGACTGACAGACGGACAATCCTGTTAGACGATAAATCCAGATAGAATTGTATACTACCTTATGGTGGAGTATAAGTGAAATAATAACATAACAAATTAAATGAAAATTCACATGTCATTGATATCACTGCTAAATTTCAGTTTCAAATTACATTTCATGGAATCATTTTCAAGCCCCTATGATTTATATTAATGCTAACAATTCGTTTACATAACATAGGGGATTTAGAAGCGTATGTTTTAATGTTGTTGCCAGATAATTGATCCATACACTGACAAATAAACAAGATTGACAACAACAACGCCAACGATGTTTATTTTGACAACGAATTTGTTACGAATTTTATATGCATTTCAATTGATGGCATCACCCCGATATATGTATGTAACAAACCACCACCGTTTATGATATCGATTAAAATGAGGCATTCACATCTGTAGCTAGAGAACTAGATTCAATGGACATGTGTGGATAAATAAAAAAAAAACAACATAAATAAACAAATCGAAAACAGAGTCAAGGATTTTGTTGAGAATCTGAAACATCACTTTTCAATACAGAACACAATTTTAGAAATGAAATACAAACGCACTCTGCAACATAGGTGACAATGTGACGAATAAAGTGACACATAAAAAACAAACGATGCGACAGCTGAAAAAACACAAAATTTGCACACAATGATGAACTTTGGTTGCCAGTGTGGTGGTAGCAACCAGAGAGGGGGAATTTAAAAAGGCTTCCTGTCATTCAACTCGTATAAACAAACAAATTGATCGTCAGCTCGTCGCCCATTCGTCTATAAAAACTTCTTCCTCTCTGATTGTCTATAAAGGCTCTCTTTCCTTTATCTCGTTTTTATAGTCTCACTTCATATCATCTATACAGTCTCCTTTCAGCTCATCTATACTGACGACCAATAAAGACGATCTTTAGCTCGTCTATTGAGGCTCACTTCAGCTCGTCTTTAAAGACGACATTTAACTCGCCCACTGAGGTTCCCTTTACCTCGTGTATAGGGATAAGTAAATCGACTTTCGACTAATCGATTAATCGACTTTCTGTATTGAAAAGTCTAAACGTCGAAGTCGACTTGTGATGTTTGAGGAAATCGCAAAGTCGACTTTTCAAGATCGACTTTGATGTTATCTTTCATTACTACTTAGTTTATTGTCAAAAAAAAAAAACATAAATTTCCCAAAAAGACATATTCCAGAACTATAAAGACTCCCTGCTTCAGTTCGTCTATAAAGACTCCCTGCTTCAGTTCGTCTATAAAGACTTCCTGCATCAGCTCGTCTATAAAGACTTCCTGCTTCAGCTCGTATTCTCCGATTGAGCAAAATTTTGCATAGCAAATGCAATTGAGGAAAAAATGATGGGTGATAAGGTTTGTTTAAATCGTTTCAAATTTTTATATAGGTCTTATATATATTTTCGTTCGATTTTATGTAAATGGTGCATCGAAGGGCCTATGTTTGTTCGATTAACACGAAATTTGGTAGAGGGTATTGAATTGAATATAGAGTGATAACAAAAAACTAATGGTGTAGGCAACGGTTGCTCAATTAGGTCCATGTGTTAATACATAGCTCCCATACATAAATTTACTCGATTTCATACAAATGGTACACAAAGGAATCCAAGTCTGCAATTTTGCAATTTTTCATTGATTTCATAATGGTATGTGTATGGGGTTTTTTTCAATTGGTTGTAATATGTATCTAGATAGCACATTTAATTTCGCCCGATTCCATCTCAATGGTCCTCCAAAGATTCTATGACTGTTCTATCTACAGGATATTATAGATATTAACATCTCTTGTATGTACCCAAAGTGGTGAAGGTTATCATATAGTCGGCCCTGTCCGACTTTTGAACTTTCTTTACTTGTCATAGATACTTCTGGGCCTCTAAAAAGTCGCCTTTCAGACCGCCTGGTAAAAAACTTGTCTATAAATATTCCTTTCAGCATGTCAATGAGGATTCCCTAAACTCGATTATAAAGGCCTCGTCTATAAAAATTCCTTGGGCTTCAGTACGTCTATGAATAGTCCCTACCCTTCTGCTCCTCTGTTATAAAGAACCGGAAGTATGTGTTTTTATTGTACTTTAGAGATTATGCTCTGCTATGACCCAATGTCACACACATACATACCCAGGACCTTTCCGAACCATGTTTATCCCTCTCGTATATTTAAATGCTGATGTATGTGTGAGTATAAATTTAACATTTTATCAGTATTCGAATTAAAAAGGATACAAATACAATCAAAACAAAAACGTTTTAATCTAAAAAACAAAATGTATAAGCCATCGTTATGCTGATGCAGTGGGAAAGAGAAAATCATAAGGACAATGGATTCGCTTGTACATGTACATTGTATCAGATTTTTTCCACTTTGTGGATTTAACACTAACCCCAAAGAATAACAAAACTGTTTCGGTTTAGCATGATAAAAAGCCAAACCAGATATAATTTATACAAAAGAAAACTACTCCCAGTGTTACACAAATGAGGAAGTGTTAGAGGATTTCGAAAATTGTGACTAACAAAATTCTGAAAGTAGTTTTTATCATATCCATTAAATATATCCAGTATTTGATAATCCCCTTTCCGAAAGGAAACTGATGGAAGTCAATGAATCAAATTAAAACCTCGATGCTATTTTTTTGATAAGTGCTAATGGATTTCAGTTTAAATGAAAATATTTGTAAATGAAGATAACAGTATGGAAGGCATGTAAGGCTTTATAGATAAGTATTTGATATACTTAGCCGTGCTGAGAGTCGATGGTCCTCATACATAGGTTTATGTTAGAAGTCTTCGCCAATTACAGAATTTTTACAGACGACCTGCTGCATAAGGTGCATACACTGAGGAGTATAAGAATTGATATTGGTCTTGAGCCAACTGGACCCACAGGAAGTACTCTAAATTAATGCTCACCTCTCTTTTCATTTGGTCATAGCAATCCCTCTAAATTAGTGCTCACCCCTCTCCATTAAAAAAAACTGTTCCTTCCTTCCACTAAGTCCATTAAAAAGGTTATTTTAAAATATTCACAATGTTAACAGCTTTCACAAACCATAAAACACACATAATATTAACATCATCTGCCGTCACTCTATACCAAAAATTATGATTGATAGAATTATATCCGATTTATTAATGATATTTAATACCATGGGTTGGCTGCCTGGCTGGCTCTTCATAATATTAATGAATGATTTCCTAATAGGCGGAAAAAAAAACTGATGTTGATGCAACATAATTTGAAAACAATAGAAGAGGCATTACGGAGCAGTAGACTGCTGCTGCTGCTCATATTCTGCTGTCATAGTTTCAGGTTACACTTTCAATTGGGATACAAAAGGGGCCATGCCATATAACCAGACTTTTATTCCATGATGCTGATGATGATTATGGCTGTGGATGGACACACGCATGCAACCATTTAAGATTCGAAAATTTGAAACACATAAATCTCAAAGGAATTTCAATTTCAACTAAAATCGTTAAGACAAACACACACAAACAGAGAATGAACCCTCCTCAATGAAGATTTGAAACATTAAACTCGAAATTTCGTTATGAGTTTTCTGTTTGTTTTGAGGAATAGAAATGAAAAGCAGGGAGAATTTGAGATTAAATTATGATTGAAAAAGTAAAACGTTTACATGGATTTATAACCACATGAGGGCGAACTTTTTCGTGCAGGGCATCATTGTCTTTCATGGTAACTTCAATTAACATAGACATGACTACATCAAAGGTCACTGAAAATTCTATAACATTTCAATTTTCTAATATGTTTATTTGGATTTGTGGGAGCTGAAGTTTTGTGATCTAAACTCTAGTTTGGTAAAAATGATTTATATGTGGACCTAACCAGCACTCAGTAATTGTATCCCTATCGGGTACGTATTGGAAACAGTTTATGAACAAACCCTATCTATCTAGTGGCAACATCGTAGGGAGCTAAGTTTGTATTTAAATATTGAAAAGGGTCCATATAGTTTGTATAAAATCGCGGCTTAAGGGAAGAAAAGTCCTTATTTTTGATGGCGGGCATGATAAATCCTCACTGGAACATCGGAATCCGAAAATTCCAACCGTGTTAGAAAGAGTACATGTCTGGCTCTCGTATGAACTAGGATTATTGACCTCGCTCTAAAATTAACAAAATGGCGGACCTTTGAAAAAATATTTTTGGAAAATAGACGATTTTTGACCAAAAAACAAATTAAAAAACCAGTAAGGAAAGCAGTAAAGTCGGACGGGGCCGACTATATGATACACTTCACCACTTTCGGTATATCCAAAAGATGAAACCTAAAAGACGTCGAATTTTTAAAGGACCAGGGACAAAATTATGAAAATCAATTATAAGCATATATTTATATATATATACAAGCTATATCAAAATCTAATCCGAAAACTTGCCACACGTTATGTTATAGTAACTTCAGTACGTAGAGCAAAATTTTGTGCCTATTGGACGCACAATGGTAAAACATTTAAAACCAACTTCTAGGTTATTCTAACTCCAGTACATTGTGAAAAGTTTGTGTCAATTTTGTGTAAAATCGGACGACACCATTTACACTAAATCGGACGAAAATATATATATGGGAGCTATATCTAAATCTGGACCGATTTTCAGGAAACTTAGCACACATCATTCTAGACTTCATTCAGTACGCTATGCCAAATTTCATGTAAATCGAAACGCACCATTTACATAGAATCGGACAAAACTATATATAGGAGCCATATCTAAATCTGAATCGATTTTCTCGAAACTTGGCACATATCATTCTGCACCTTATTCAGTACTCTATGCGAAATTTCATGCAAGTCGAATGATGTGTAGGGACTTTGGTGCACCATTTACCTTAAATCGGACGAACCTATATATGGGAGCTATATCTAAATCTGAACCGATTTACTCGAAACTTGGCACACATCATTCTGGACCTAATTCAGTACTCTGTGCAAAATTTCATTTCATTCAAATGGAAAGATATAGAGGGACTTTGGTGCCACATTTACCTTAAATCGGACAAAACTATATATGGGAGCCATATCTAAACCTGAACCGATTTTTACCAATTTCAATAGGGTTCGTCCTTGGGCCAAATAAGTGTCTTGTGCAAAATTTCATCCAAATCGGATTATAAATGTGACCTGTACTTTGTTTACAATTTAACATCTAAAGACGGACAGACGGACGGACGGACATGCATAAATCGACTTAGAAAGTGATTCTATGCATATTCTCAAAAGGAACCATGTGTCTATCTCGTTTCCTTTTGCCTGTTACAAACATATGCACAACTACATAATACCCTGTACCACAGTGTGGTGAAGGGTATAATAAGGAAGATCTTCACGGATTGGATTTATCCTAGTTCATACGATAGCTATACACTCACAGAGAAACGTGTAAAAATTTGGAATCGATTGGGTTATTAGTTTTTTAGTTATTGTGCCCGCCATTCGCAAAAGAGGAAATTGCGTTTATAGTTTGAGAAGCCCTTTAGCCGTCACTTGATGCTGACACAATAAATCGGCTATATCTTTAAGAGTTCTTGATATTTTCACTTGAAATTTTGTAGGGACATTCTTGAATTAGTGTAGATTCGAATTAAATCAAAAAAAAAAAAAAAAAAAAAAATTGACCCCGAGAATGGAGGGGGGTCCCCTTAAGTATAGCTAACAATTTAGTCTTCCCATAATTTGAAAAATTTCAAATAAATTGGATCGTTTGTAATAAGCTTGAGGGATATTTTGCATTTACTATTATCATTGCTCTTCGGATCTGATAGAAATTTCAAAGTACTTTTATGTATTTTTGGGACACATTGCAAATTTGCCCATTCTCAGTAAGTACAAAGCCGATATTATTGCCTTATAGGAAATGAGATAGAAAGGGACAGAAAACGAGTAAATCAGAAGGTTACGCCCTGCATTATAGCTGTCATGAAACGAGACATGAATTTGGCTGCGTATTTATGATTAATAGGAGAATAAAAAAACCTAGTCTCCAGATTCACTCCAGTAGATGAGCGAATTGGTTTTTTATATAGATTATATAAAAGCGAAATCTACATCAGTTTTATTTGTGCCCATGCTTCGACGGAAGACAAAGATGAACAGACCAAAGAAATTTTTTACGAGCGCCTCGAAAAAGCATATGACAGCTGCCGTGGCCATGACATTAAAATTCTGCTAGGAAATTTTAATGCAAAAATCGGAAGGGAAAATATTTTTGGCCCCACACATCAGACAACGGCATGAACTTGATTGAATTCGCTGCAGTAAAAACATGGTAGTTAGCATCACCAGATTCAAGCATCTCGATATACACAAGGCCAACTGGATTTCTCCCGATCAAACAACGATAAATCAAATTGATTATGTTGTGATAGACTGAAGGCATTCATCCAGTGTTGTAGACTAGAGGTGTGCAAAAAGAGAGAAGAGTAAAAAAGAGAGGAGAGTAAAGGAAAAACCGCCATATGCAATGGGTCTCATGCATAAAACGTGAGCTTGAGCTCGGACTCGATTTTTTGAGTAAAATGTGCTTGTCGTATGCATAATACAATTTGATGTATTTGCTTTTACTCACTGCTCACGTTTGATCTCTTCTTGCTCAGTTTGAACTTAGAAATTGATGTTGGATGAGATAGTTCTCATTTTCATATGCATAAAAACAAACTTTTGCTTACTTTTGTGAGCTCTTGCTTAACTTTTGTTGAGCATGCCTCTTAGTTGACTCGCGCACACTAAGATGAATAATTATCAGTGATTGTGAACATAATTTATCACAGAAAATGATTTTGGAAAAATATTCCATGAATATTTTGTGTTGAAGCTTCACAGTAACCCCCAAACATAAACCAAAACATGTCAGCGATTGGTTGCGGAAGTCTCAAATCTTGATTTTATGATGGCCAACATAATCATCAGATCTTCACCCTATAGAAAAATCGTTGGATCATCATCAATAGCAAAATTCAAAGGGATTCACTAACAAACAAACATAACCTCTTCCCAAAAGGTTCAGAATGTGAAGAATAGTGCATCAAAGGATCAAATTTTGGATCGTATAGGTTCAAATGTCTCGTACGTGTAATAAAAAATAACGGTCTTACTGTCGATTACTAGCTAAAATTGGGTCAATGTAGTTTTCCATAGAGTTTATTTTTATTTCGAAATAAATGTCACGTTAATATTCTTAAAAAAAAATTCTCTATAACTTTATTTTCAAAAAAAGTTACGGGTCATTAATTCAGTTTGCAATTTCAGTTGCTTTAGTTTTGACCACCAGTGTATATATTTTATGGGGTCTTAGGTGAATATTTCGAGATGTTATAAACGGAATATAAAATTGAGGAATATCAGCCAAGTATTTGCAAATATTCGGGTTTCAACAGACGGGTATGAATATAATAGATTATGATCAGGAAAAATACATATGGGAACTTACAAAAATCTTTTAAATTCCTTGAAGCTGAGGTTTGCAAGGTTATAACTCGCGAAATATGAACATATTGCATATAATTTAAATTCATTTCTATAAAATGAAGTGTTCTTGTCAGAATCTTAAAATATTGGTAATAAATAATAAGTTTGGTGGAAGTTGTGATGGTGGTAATGTAAAAAATGGGTGAAAATGTGTTGAAGCCAACGAGTTTTTTTGTGTTCGTTCCTGATTTGTGGCTAAACTACACAACGCACGCACATGTGATCAGTGACTAAGTTGCAGAATACCCCATGGACAATATTTTTATAAAAAACATATTTTTTGAGTCTAAAATTAAGAAAGTCCATTCAAATTCCGTGGAACCCCGCGTGATTTTAGTTTTGTTTACGTGCCGGATCTAATGATTCCATCAATGTTCAATTCCGCCCAATAAAACGACGCATATAGGTACCTTGAATGTGGGAAAAACTGCAAAAACTTATTTTGACAAATTCGCGCATATAATCGCGTTTTTCTTCGAATTGATTTTACATACATTCATCATTGTGTTATCATATTCGCGAATCTGTGTGAAAATAGGTCAAAAATATATCGATACGCGAATAATATGCGTATTTTATCCAAAATCGATTGTGGAGGCACATCCGCGGTTCTTAACCGATCCTTTTAAAATAGGTGTCCTTTTGTGTATTTTCATAGGATATTACTGAAATCGGATGCGCATACAAATCGTATGCACGTTGCGTGATTTTTAGCCATTTTTAGGGTTTTTGCATAGTAAAGTGCATCGAGCGGCACACTTTGACCGCTAAATTAAACATCGAAAAATTCATAATTATTGAAAGACATTGATTCGGTTTATACAAAAACCGCATGCGCATCAACTGATTTCAACTAATACGCGAATTGCATGCTTTTAAATATTGGTAATTTGTATATATTTTAACTGCAATATATTTAGTCATGTTTACAGTCGAAACTGTTATCAGATGAATATACCGATATTTAACAATCATCTAAAAAATTTGAAGAAAAAAGCGTCGAATATTTTAGAAGATTAAGGCAAAACGGTATTCCCTTAACCATACTAAAAAAATCGAAAATTCAAAAAACATTTCGATTTAATTAAAAAATTAATTTATTTTATTTTCAGATATCTTCATGCTTCTATTTATTTTTCGCGACAATTTAACCGTAATACAATGTGATTTGACATGTATGCAAAGAAAACAAATGTATCTAACCATTTGTGAAGAAATTCGCGAATTACAACGAATAGGAATTAATTTAATTTATATTTGAAATACAAGATTTAAAACCGCTATAACTTTTGTACGCAGCATCCGAATTTGTGAACGCGTACATATTTCAAATCAGCATATTTTTCTTAACCTATGTACCAAAAATCATAAATGTGCTCGCAAAAAAAAATCAATTTTTTTTTTATGAAAGAATTTTGTAATTTCCCATATACTTTAGGAGGTCTTCGACAAATATTTCGATGTGTGACGTACATACACTCCACCTTATGGTACGGATTATAATAATATAAACCCTAATAATAATAATATAATCCGTTATTTCTATGCCAAATGTTGCTTCAGTTCTTTGACACTTGGTAACTGACTTTTTCCAAGTAAATATTTATTTTCTTTAATTTTTGTTGTACTAAAAATGCAGATATATCGTCAGTTTCTATTTTATTATTAGTATTTACTACTACTTCTAATTCACTTCCACTATAACAATTAGAAGTTTGATCTCAATTTGCTCAAGTATTTGCAATTGGTTTGAACTCATTTTTATGCATACGAAATTGAGCAAAAGCAGTTGCTGTTCGATATAACTCAACTTACGAGCAATTGCTTACTTGACTCAACTCATCGCGTTTGCTCGTTTTTATGCATGAGACCCAATGTCTTACAAAAAGAGAACGCAGAGAAAGAGCTTATTGATACATGCAAAACACGGGCACCAGTTCCCATGGTTGCCCAGCATTATTGTAGACGTTCGATCGATACGAGGAGCGAATAGCGATACGAGGAGCGCACCTAACACAACATGGAATCTCGACATCTAAAAGCTGCAAACACAACAAATAGCAGAAGCCTACTCCGCTCAACGTACCCACATGCTTGACGAAAGCACTCCTTGTCCCGATAAAGAGCAAAAGTAAGACTTGGGTACCACAGATCGCCATCAAGAAACCGGTGGTACGATCAGGAGTGTCGTAATGCTACTGATATGAACAACGCAGCGTATAGGGCAACCGTGGAGCAATAATAAAGACTTGAGCGGGAACAAATCGAAATGTACAGGAGTCATAACAAAGTCTGGAAACTTTACCAACGAATAAAACATCAAACCTGAAGGATGTGCTGTAGAGATGAAGAAGGAAACCTGATGACAGATACAGACATCGCGTTGAAGATCTGGAAGGACCATTTTTCAAAGTTGTTGGTATCAAATTGTGGCGGAGAAGAAGCTAGCCAAGTTGAGATCAGAATAGCAATTAATTGGCTGAAGAACAATAATGCAGTGGGTGCCGGTGATCAGATGCTGGCAGCTGATTAATACAATTTGGCTAGAGGAATACATGCCCAATGAATGGAGCCTCAGCATCCTGTATCCCGTGCACAAAAAAGGAGACAAGACGATATGTGCCAACAATAGATAGATAAATTGCTGTCCAGCGTTCTGTGTGAACGACTGACGACCATACAAATGCGGCTTCAGAGCTGGAAAATCTACCATTTACCAGATTTTTCACTCTGCCAAATCCTCGAAAAGACCCACGAAAAACACATCAGCACATTCCACCTATTAGTCGACTATAAAGCCGCATCTGACAGCCCTACCCGTTCAGAGCGCTTAAAGTCATGTCTGCGGTCGGTATTCCTGCAAAATTAATACGGTTATGCAAAATAACTTTAATTGACACAAGGTCGGAAAGGACCTATCGGAGTCTTTTAATACTGAACGAGAATTCAGACTAGACGACAGTTTGTCGTGTGACCTTTTTAACATCCTGCTGGAAAAGGCCATACGAGAGCAAATGTGAATAGAAGTGGCATTCTGTACACCAAACAACACATGTTCCTCTCCTACTCCGATGACATCGATGTAATGGGCCGAACATTGCGAGCGGTAACAGCCACCTTTGAACAAATTGAGTAGGAGTCTGCCAAAATGGGTTTTGTCAGTAAATGGCGAGAAAACCAACTGTGGACCTTGAAAACTACAGCTTCGAAGTAGTCAAAGATTTTATATACATTGGTATCGCTATAAGAAGAACTAATGGCATCAATTTGAGATTGGGAGAAGGATAGTTTTCCAACAGATGCTACAATGGTCTACGTAAGCAAGTCAAAAGCAAGACCACCTCTCGCCAGACCAAACTCAGGCTCTACAAGACGCTGATATTACCCGTGCTGTTGTATGAATCTGAAGCATGGGTACTTGCGCAAGCAGACGAGGCAGCTCATGGAGTGTTTGAGAGAAAAATTCCCTGTAAGATCTGTAGGCCGATCTGCGTCGACGGAGAATATCGTCGTCGAATGAACCATGAGCTATACCATCTATTCTCGGACATCAATATAGCCAGAAGGATCGAGCTGCAGAGACTGCGTTGGCTAGCTCATGTTGTGAGAATGGCATATAAAAGCGAACCAAGTGATGGAAGGCAGAAGGGGAAGGCCACGAATCCGATGGACGAAAATCAAGTAGAAGACAGCATCTCGGAACATGGCCTTTCAAATTCAATTAAATGCGACGCGCTTGGATATTATCTTTTTTTAAGCTTGGCTTAT
>NW_026878424.1:0-24011 GCF_032173495.1 Musca vetustissima | reverse complement strand
GCTTTCGAATGAATTAAAGCGAAATTAATAGCAGTAACACCTTCTATCATAACAACCAATGTATTTCCAGGAATGTAATTTGATCTAGTCATCTTAGATTGCAACCTTGTACTAAATTTTGGAGAATTGTATATTTCAACCAAAGTTTGCAAAGACATAATAAAAGTTATGGCTAGAGAAAAAATCATTAAAAATATTCTTTAAAAAAGCTACGCCTTCTATAGGTCCTTAAAAAATATTCTTTAAAAAAGCTACGCCTTCTA
The DNA here is from genome assembly GCF_032173495.1 of Musca vetustissima. NCBI lineage: Eukaryota > Metazoa > Arthropoda > Insecta > Diptera > Muscidae > Musca > Musca vetustissima. Next base: position 23,748 of record NW_026878424.1, on the reverse strand, counting down.
TATGTCCTTAAAAAATATTCTTTAAAAAAGCAACGCCTTCTATAGGTCCTTAAAAATATTCTTTAAACCAGTGAGCGGAGCAGTATAGTCGGACGGGGCCGACCATACGAAACTCTACACAACTACCACGAACTCTAACTTTCTGAGGATATTTATTCCGAGTCTGAGTAATATTTCCTGATATTTGCCCCCTCTTGCCCGATTAGAGGCCAACAACACCTCTTCCTTACTTTTTCGAATATTCAGTACAGTCCTTCTAATTACTTGTCCAGATTAGCTTCACGGTGGGTTGTGTTGCGATTTTCGGATTATACTCGACTCGAAAACACACAAAAAATTAAGTTTTCGGTCCATTTCATCCCAATATTATTATCTGATCATCACCGAAAATTATAGACGTTATCCTTGACCACACCTGGACCCTAGGTGAGCTAGTGAACCACAGGTGAGCTAGTGAACCACAGGTGAGCTAGTGAACCACTGGTGAGCTAGTGAACCACTGGTGAGCTAGTGAACCACTGGTGAGCTAGTGAACCACTGTTGAGCTAGTGAACCACAGGTGAGCTAGTGAACCATGGCTGAGCTAGTAAACCACTTGTTAGCTAGTGAACCACTGGTGAGCTAGTGAACCACTGGTGAGCTAGTGAACCACTGGTGAGCTAGTGAACCACTGGTGAGCTAGTGAACCATTGTTGAGCTAGTGAACCATAGGTGAGCTAGTGAACCATTGCTGAGCTAGTGAACCATTGGTGAGATAGTAAACCACTGGTGAGCTAGTGATCCACTGGTGAGCTAGTGATCCACTCGTGAGCTTGTGAACCACTAGATAGCTAGTGATCCACTGGTGAGCTAGTGAACCACTGGTGAGCTAGTGAACCACTGGTGAGCTAGTGAACCACTGATGAGCTAGTGAACCACTGGTGAGCTAGTGAACCACTGGTGAGTTAGTGAACCACTGGTGACCTAGTGAACCATTGCTGAGCTAGTGAAACGTTAAAGAGCTAGTGAACCACTGGTGAGCTAGAACCAATATTGTGCTATAGAACATTTGTTGAACTATTAAATCTCTGTCAAGCTGCCGAATCACCGGAAAAATAGCCATTGAACCTCTGGTGAGCTGATGCATTCTGATTTACCTTAGTATTCTTTTTTACCTTAGTAAAATATTTTCTAAAAAATCCATATATTTAATTTTTTAATTGATGTTTCCGTTTGTGGTCTACCTTATCCAACTTGGTATTGCATTTCCCTTTGATGTAAAATATTTTTAATTCATGCTCCATATATTTTTTTTTTTTGCTGAACCCAGTTTTCCATTAAATGATTTCATAATTTAAAAAAAAAAACATTGAGCAAAAAATGTAATTTCCATCTACGCATAAATCCATAAATAAAATTAACATTTTTGAATTTCTGCGAAGAAAAAAATCAATTGACAACTACTTGTGACCCATTTATTTACGATTAGGTAGGAGCTCTACCACATATTCTGCAATCTGCAAGACATATCTTAACCTGTAGTACTTTTACTTTAACTAGCTACTATAATTTCTGCTGTTGCTGGACAAGCTCTAACTCTTGTAACACTATTTTTTTTTTTCGTTGCTTAGCTCTTTGTCAATTCATTGACGATAACTAAGAAAAATATAAAATAATTGATATGAGTTACCACCAGGCCCACAAGAAACAAATAAATGGAAGAAAACATTAAAAAAAAACACGACGTCAAACACATTCAACAAACATTTCTTTTGCATACTCCATTCTGCCAGCAACACCGCCAGTATTTAGAAACTCTTGAGAAATGTACGAAGTGAAAAAAAATCCGCATGAAACAAAACTGGATTTCCAAGTAAAGCCTTTAAGTAATTGACCCAATTATGCAATTTTCTATGTCTAAGAAGAAACAGAAAAAATGATAGAGCAGAAACGCTTAAAAACCTACTAGCTGTGTTATTTTTTTAATTTACAAACTCACACATTTGAAAATCTATATTATTCTCAAAAAATGCCTTAGTTTATGGTTTAAGTCAATACTGCAGGAAAAATGTTTTTTTTTTTTAATTTATGATCAGCCCACAAGGACGAATAAATTGTATCCTACGAAGGTACGGAAAGTATTCCTAAAAAAATCCCCGCCTTATAATGGACAAGAAAAAATATTCTTAAATAATCCACGCATCATAACCGACTTGAAAAAATATTTCTTAAAAAGTCCACTCCTCATAACCGACTCGATAAAAAATATTCATTAAATAATCCATGCCTTGTAACCTTTTAAAATAATTTTATTTATAAAATCTACGCCTTATAACCGACTTAAAAAAATATTCTTAAAAAAATCCATGCCATGTGAATCATTCACTAAAGCCCACTAAGGTAGTGCATTAGTTGTGAGCTAGTGAAACACAGGTGAGCTATTGAACCACTGGTGAGCTATTGAACCACTGGTGAGCTAGTGAACCACTGGTGAGCTAGTGAACCAATGGTGAGCTAGTGAACCACTGGTGAGCTAGTGAACCAATGGTGAGCTAGTGAACCACTGGTGAGCTAGTGAACCACTGGTGAGCTAGTGAACCCATGGTGTACAAGTGAGCAACTGTTGACATTGTGAATGAGCTCTTGAACAAATGCTAAGCTTGTGAGATACTTGAAAGGAAGTCAACCACTGTTGAGCTAGTGAACAACTGGAGAGCGAGTAAAGCATTTCTTAGCTTGTGAACCAAAATTGAAACTCTGGTGAGCTAGAGAACCGCTGCTGAGCTTGAGAATCTCTGGAGAGCTGTTGAACCATTTGTAAGCTGTGAACTTGTGGAACATTGGTGAGCTAGTGAACTATTGAAGAGCTGCTATACTTGTGAATCAGCAGATAAACTAATTGTTACAATGTGAGCTATTTGTGATCTAGTGAACCATTGAAAAACCATTTGTGAACCAGATAACCCCTGGAGAGTTGTTGAATCATTGGTGAATAGGATAATTACTTTTGAACTAATAAACCATTTGTGAGCTAGTGAGCCACTTTTGAGCAGGTAAGCCATTTGTAAGCTGGTGTACGAATTGGGATCTAAATTACCATTTCTGAACTGATAAACATTCGGGAACTAGTGAACAAAACATAAACTATTTGTGAGCTACTGAACCACTCGTGGACTGGTGAACTAGTATGTTAACCAGTGAAGTGTTGTTGAGCCATTTACGACTTGGTACTTCTCTTGTGATCTCTTGCGGTAAGGTAGACAACCGCTGTTGAGCTTGAGAAGCTGTGGAGGGCTGTTGAACCATTTGTAAGCTGTGAACTTGTGGAACATTGGTAAGCTAGTGAACCATTGAAGAGCTAATATACTTGTGAACCATCTGGTTAACTAATTCGTACCTTATGAGTCATTTGTGAGCTGGTGAACCCTTGATAGACCATTTTTGAACCAAATAACCCGTGGAGAGTTGTTGAACCATTGGTGAACAGGAGAATTACATTTGAGCTAATAAACCATTTGTGAGCTAGTGAAACGCTTTTGAGCAGGTAAGCCATTTGTAAGCTAATGTAACAATTGGGATCTAAATTACCATTTCTGAGATGATAAACCCTTGGTGTGAACTATTGAACCACCCGTGAACTGGTGAGCATGTTAACCAGTGAAGTGTTGTTGAGCCATTTACGACTTGGTACTTCTCTTGTGATCTGGCGAACTAGTGAATCACATGTAAACCTACTGTTGAAGTTGTGAACCATTTTTGTGCTATTGAACCATTTGCGAACCTGTACTTCACTTGTGACATGCTGAAACTTCATAGAGGATGTAGGGTATCAAAATTAGTATTCATATTGAAACATATAACGAATGTTGGTTTTTTGTTTTAGTTTTTTTTTTCTTTCTTAAAGCTTTCAACAAATAGTTTTTCTTGCTCAGACTAATTGCATATTCGATGCGATTTAACAAGACACCGCTAAGAGTTATGTGAGAGGACAGACAAAGCTGTAAGTAGACATGTGGCATGAGATTGAGGCAGTCGCCGCAACAGCCTCAGCCGCCGTGACAACTAATACGAGGAAATTAAAATGTATTCCAACAGTTATGTATTAACATTTGTTGATACAATGTCCACATGTTATTCTCATTTAAAAAATGGAGAGGGGAGGTCTGAATACATGGCTTTTGGCGCTTTAGAATCCATGATAGGTGGTAGTTTGTGTGCTAGGACCCACCAACACCGACTAACATTAGCTTCACTCAATAAGTTATTAGTTCAATGTGCGTTCATTCGTTCACTCGCTCGTTCGTTACCTGTTTAACCGTTATTCGTTGTGCCAGCGACGCCTACCTCTCTGTTTTGCCGATAGATTTATCAAAAAATATATTTTGACAGCACGCATTTCAAACGTGCGTTGAGGAAAAATCTAAACAACAAAACAGCGTTTTAATATCGATTTTTACCGGTCAGAATTTTAAAACTGTGGAAAACCACAGCACATTATGTCTTAATTGAAATGAATGCTGAATGTTTTTGGAACGCAATATCGTAAAGTGGTCTTTCACAAGACCGGATTTACAGTAAAAGCATTCCGTTGTATGTTTTTTGATTATTCGTTATTTGAATTTCCAAATATTGGCGGAAGAATTTCAAAGTGTTGGGGATTATGAAAAAAGTTTTCATATTGAATTCATTTTCTGTTTTTTTTTTCTTCTTTGCAACCAAAGGTCAGTTGGCAAAAAGGAAAAATGTTGAACAAGGAGAGAAAATTCGGTGTTGAATTATATTCAAAATTGCAAAAAATTACTGCTCATCACTGAACATATGGAATATTATAAGGATTGGAACTAGTGATAAACTAGATGCATTGTTGAACTATAAATCTATTTTCAAAGCCCTTGTGAGTTGCGGAACTATTGAAGATAACTGATGAAACTGTGGGGAGATCATTAAAAACCGCAGGCAAACGTTTGAATCTTTTGTGAACGAAGGAACTAGTGCTAAGGTTCGGAACAGTTCACTAGTTCCCCAATGGTTGATGAATTCACCAGAGGTTCATCAACAAAACAAATGCTCACCAGCTCACCAATGGTTCACTGGCTCGCTAGGTTAACTAGCTCATCAATGGTTTACTAACTCACAAATTGTTCACCGGCCCACCATTTGTTCAATATCTTAACAATCACTAGCTCATTAGTGGTTCAAGAATATTAGAGAATATTTTTTCTTAGGCGTGGATTTTTTAAAGAATATTTGTTTAAAGACTATGTTTCTAGGGCTCTACACATAAGGCGTGGATTTTTTAAAGAATATTTTTCTAGGGCTCTACACATAAGGCGTGGATTTTTTAAAGAATATTTGTTTAAAGACTATTTTTCTAGGGCTCTACACATAAGGCGTGGATTTTTTAAAGAATATTTGTTTAAAGACTATTTTTCTAGGGCTCTACACATAAGGCGTGGATTTTTTTAAGAATATTTGTTTAAAGACTATTTTTCTAGAGCTCTACACATAAGGCGTGGATTTTTTAAAGAATATTTTTCTAGGGCTCTACACATAAGGCGTGGATTTTTTAAAGAATATTTTTCTAGGGCTCTACACATAAGGCGTGGATTTTTTAACGAATATTTTTTAGGGCTCTACACATAAGGCGTGGATTTTTTAAAGAATATTTTTCTAGGGCTCTACACATAAGGCGTGGATTTTTTAAAGAATATTTTTCTAGGTCTCTACACATAAGGCGTGGATTTTTTAAAGAATATTTGAAGGAGTTACACGTAAATATTTTCAGGAGCTTACGTATTCAGATATTTTTAAGTAATTTTCCACGAGGTTCCAGTTATGGTCAAGGACAACGCTTATAAGTTCCGATGACGATCAGATAATAATTTTGGGATGAAGTTGGCCAAAAACGTAATTTTTGTGTTTTTTGGATTCGATATATAGGCCACAATTATAAGCCGAACATCACAACAAAACTCACGGTGGAAGGAATCTGGACAAGTATAGAAGGGCTGTACTGAATTTTTGAAATATTCGGAAAATATGGCTGTGTAAGGAAGAGGTGCTGTTGACCTCTAATCGGGCAAGAAGGTGCAAATATTAGAATTATTACACAGGCTCGGAATAAAAATACCCAGAAAGGTGGAGTTCCGTGGTAGTTGTGAAGGGTATCGTATGGTAGGCCCCGTCCAACTATACTGCTCCGCTCACTGATTAAAGAATATTTTTCTAGAGCCATTTTTTAAAGACTATTATTTGTATATTTCGAAAAAAAATATTTTTTTCAAGTCGATAAATCCCGTTTTCTATTATTTCCAGTGAAAGTGTTTCAAATGGCAAATGAATTCATTTGAAATACCAAACCCAGATATTAAAAAATTCGCAAACAAAAATACAAAAGCTATTTTGTATTAAAGGTTTATTACTGCTTAACCGACAAGTGCATGGTGTATGTATTTGTTAACCCAACAAAATGAATCGATTTGCAACAAAACAATTTGTATGTTAATTACCCTAACTCTGGCCAACAACAACAACACCTTATATCCGTACAACAGCGTCATGACCAACGACGTCAAAAAGAAATCCACCGAAAAAAATGAAATAAAAATTGGATCGTAAAATGCCAACCAATAACGTTAATGTTAATTTAAAATTGAAATTTAAATCAAATTTAAAGTGTAAAGCAGCCAATGCAACAACAAACACATTTGCAAATTCCAAAGGTGTGCAAAAAACAAAACTAGAGCATTTACTTTAATGAAGAAATCTTGTGTGGCAATCAAATGGAATTTAACAGCAATTATTGGTTCCAACGAAAAAAATTTAAATGAGACAGGTGTTAGATTTTTATGTTGATATTTGCTGCGTTTTCAATAACACCGGAATTATGGCATGTCAACATTCACAAGAAATAAAAAAAGGAAATGTCTTTCAATTCTCTTGTCTGGTGATGGAAATTTTGAAGAACGATTAGGACTTGCAACTCAATTTCAATTATCACCTGTCTTTCAGCTAAATGCAAATCCTGCATATATATTATTGATGTTTATCATATCAATGATCAAGGATGTCCCGAATGCCGGTCAATATCCGAAAATGTATTATTTATCTAAAATTCACTTTATACATAATTACGAATAAAAAATGTTAAGCTACACATTTGTTTTAAACCTCTGCCATCATTCATCGTTTGATTTTCCACCACAGCCATGGGAATAATCAAAAGACTTAAGCAACAAACTTCACCCCTAGAGTGCTGATATCAACAGCGATGTAATTTCTTCACAGCTTGTGTTACAATTAAAGACGGTGTTAATGTTGGTTACGTTTGAGTGTTATATGTAGGGTCATCGTTATCATTTGATGGATGTGTGTCTGTGTGTGCTTTGGACATTATGCTAACGACATTGCTACACATACGTTGATTAAATAATGTGTCATTTCCTTTGGCTGCGATGTGTGTGATGATTTTTCCCACGATGTTAATGAAATGGCTTTAAATGTGATTTGGCTAATAACTATGTAGTGGAAATTTGACACATTTTTAGCAAAAAAAAAAAAAAAAAAAAACATATATATATAAAATAAAATAAACAAAAATGAAAATATAAAAATGAAATACTGAAAAAATCAAAATCCTCCATAAAGTGGAGCGTACATTAATGCGTTTAATACTTTTGCAACATTTCAAAATATTTGTCGGAGGTGCCATGCAAATTTTTAATATATATATATTTTTTTTTTGGATTCTTAAAGAATATTTTTCTAAGGCCCAAACAAGGCGTGGGTACTTACTTACTTACTTTACTTAGCTGGCTTGCTACATAAGCCGAGCTTAAAAAAGATTTCCAAGCGCGTCGGTCTTGTGCGCAAATCCACCAATTTGGAAGACCACGTTCCAAGATGTTGTTTTCTACTTGGTCTTTCCATCTAATTCGTGGCCTTCTCCTTCTACGGGAACCATCAGAAGGCTCGCTTTTATATGCCTTTTGAGCTAGGGCATTATCATTCATTCGCACAACATGGCCTAGCCACCGCTGCAGCTCAATACGACTGACTATGTCGATGTCCGCGTACAAATTTTAAAGCTCATTGTTCATTCAACGCCGATATTCATATATCTTTAGGAGAATTTTTCTTTCAAACACCCCAAGAGCTGCCTCATCTGCTGGCGCAAGTACCCATGCTTCAGATCCATATAATAGCACGGGTAGTATCAGCGTCTTTTAAAGTGTGAGTTTGGTTTGGCGGGAGGTGGCCTTGTTTCTAAATTGCTTACTTAGACCATAGTAGCATCTGTTGGCCATCACAATCCTTCTCTGAATTTCGAAACTGATGTCATTCGTTTTATTTATGGCGGTGCCGAGGTATATAAAGTCTTTGACTACCTAGAATCTGTAGTTCTCAAGTTCCACAGTTGATCCGAGTCTACTGGACGTCTTGCGCGTTGATACCATCAGCTTGGTCTTCTCGCCGTTTACTGCCAGACTCCTTTTCAATTTGTTCAAAGGTGGCTGTTACCGCTCGCAATCTTCGACCCATTATATCCATGTCATCGGCGTAGGCGAGTATCATGTGATGTTTTTTGTACAGAGTGCCATTTCTGCTCACCTTTGCGTCTCGTATGACCTTTTCCAGCAGGATGTTAAAAAGATCACACGACAAACTGTCACCTTGTCTGAATCCTCGTTCGTTATTGAAGGGCTTCGATAGGTACTTTCCTATTTTAACTGCTGACCTTGTGCCACTTAAAGTTATCCTGCATAGCCGTATTAATTTTGCAGGAATGCCGAATGTATACATGGCTTTAAACACCTCTGAACGGATAGGGCTGTCGAATGCGGCTTTATAGTCGAAGAATAGGTGGTATGTGTCGATGTGTTTTTCGTGGGGTTTTCCAGGATTTGGCGCAGTGTCTGAAGCCGCATTGGTATGGTCCAATGATGTCATTGACCATTGGCTTCAGTCGTTCACACAGCACTCTGGATAGCACATTATATGCGATGGGAAAGAGACTTATTCCTCTATAGTTGGTACATATCGTCTTGTCTCCTTTCTTGTGCACGAGACACTGGATGCTGAGTTTCCAATCATTGTACTAATCAACAGGTGCATGCTCCTGACCAGCATCTGGCCACCAGTCTTGAATAGTTCGGCTGGTAACCCTTCGGCACCTTCTGCTTTATTATTCTTCAGCCGATTGGTTGCTATTCTGACCTCATCTTAGCTAGGTGGTATACACTCTATACCATCATCTCTTTTTGGTTCTGGGGTATCTTCTTCAACGCCACTATTTGATACCAGAAGCTTTTCAAAAAAAAAAAAAAAAAAAACTAGGCGTGGGTATCTTCAAGAATATTTTTCTAAGGCCCAAAAAAGACGTTGTATTTTTAAAGAATATGTTTCTAAGGCCCAAACAAGGCCTGCGTATCTTCAACAATATATTTCTAAGGCCCAAAGAAGACGTTGATAGTTTTTTATGGACAAGACCCTAAGATGAGTGGATTTAAAAAAAAAAATCATGGACCTAGAGAGGCGTGGATTTTTTCATGGACCAGACACAAAGAGGCGTGGATTTTTAACAAATATTTTTTTTCATGGACCAGATCCAAAGAGGCGTGGATTTTTAACAAATATTTTTTTTCATGGACTAGACCCAAAGAGGCGTGGTCCATACTTTTTTTTAATTCATATTTTATTCATGGACCCTAGAGGCGTGGATTTTTAACAAATATTTTTTCATGGACCAGACCCAAAGAGGCGTGGTCCATACTTTTTTTTAATTCATATTTTATTCATGGACCCTAGAGGCGTGGATTTTTAACAAATATTTTTTCATGGACCAGACCCAAAGAGGCGTGGATTTTTAACAAATATTTTTTCATGGACCAGACCCAAAGAGGCGTGGATTTTTAACAAATATTTTTTCATGGACCAGACCCAAAGAGGCGTGGATTTTTAACAAATATTTTTTCATGGACCAGACCCAAAGAGGCGTGGATTTTTAACAAATATTTTTTCATGGACCAGACCCAAAGAGGCGTGGATTTTTAACAAATATTTTTTCATGGACCAGACCCAAAGAGGCGTGGATTTTTAACAAATATTTTTTCATGGACCAGACCCAAAGAGGCGTGGATTTTTAACAAATATTTTTTCATGGACCAGACCCAAAGAGGCGTGGATTTTTAACAAATATTTTTTCATGGACCAGACCCAAAGAGGCGTGGTCCATAATTTTTTTTAATTCATATTTTATTCATGGACCCTAGAGGCGTGGATTTTTAACAAATGATTTTTCATGTATCATAGAGAGGTGTTATTTAAATAAAATATGGATTTAAAAAAATATTATTTCATGGACCTAAATCCAGACTCCAAAGAGTTTTGTTTTTTAATGTAAGCTGGAAAATGGAAATTTCTCTTAAAAATATTGTTCCTTAAAAATCCTCGTGCATGGCTATTCTCAACAGAATAATATTTCTCTATGACTGTTCCTCATTTTATAAATTCATGCGTATGGATATGACCCTGAGAATCAATTTTTTGGCTTTTTATTTTACAAAATTGAAATTTTACTAAGCGTTTTAATTGTTGTAATGAAAATTAGCAAGTTAAAGTTTCAGTTTCTTCAATTTATTTCCATTACACGCTATGTAAGCGCAATTGAAATTTCAATTATTCAAATAATTTATGAATGTTTTATATTGAGGTCTGCATAAACACAAAAAAAAAAAACAAAACTGGACCATATCAGCTACAAGGTGTTACGCCTGTCTGCCTGTCTTTCTACCTCTCCATACACAGTTATGATTAATTGGGGAAAAACCACAGCTTCCGTTTCGAATTAAATCCATTTAAAAGAAACAAAATGTTTGGTGGGCAAACCACAAACAAAAAAAACCCCAAAACATTTGTTTCATTAAATAAGTCAATGTGTGCAGTTTTTTTGACACATAAGCGAAAGGTATTACGATTTTTTTCTTTCAATATTTTGTTCGGCACGCATTCCATATTTAACCTTGTAGTTGAAAAGAAAAAGGGGAGTATATTATGGCAAAAAAACGGTACTCCAACACCATAGTTAAAATAACACACAAATTTCGAGTTCAAAAGAAAAGAAACATGTTACACTATTTTATTGGCACTTCAATTGTGAGTAAACAAGTTAACTATTTTTGAGGGGAGAAAGGAGGTAGGACGAGGAGGCAAAAATACAGCTGCTGCTATAATAACGGTCATAATACAAAAAAAATATGAAAACAAATGAAACATTATGACCCCTTCAAGTTCAATTGGACCATCAACTGCTTGAATGGGAAAGTAATTTTGGCTTTTGTTGTCGTTGCTTTTTTTAATTGTAACAACAATAAGACCAAACCTAACTGCTAATCCAGATCGTAATGTCTTATATAACAAGAGTCCAGTACATGAAGCAATAAAACAAAAAATAAAAAAAAAATTATATTAACATGGCCAAGTTAATAAGCTCTTTTGTATGGGTTAATAAAAAAACAATGTTTTTTTTGTACCTGATCCCCAAAAGGAAAAAGGGTATTTGAAAAAAATACCCAGATCATTTATAACCTCTGGCCGCAAACAAAAAAAAAAGAAAAAAAATTAAACAAACTAAGCCTACTTAGAGGCAAGGTTACAGAAAAATAACCACCAAAAAAGGTTTTGTTTTTCCAGACAAAACCAGAAAAAATACCTAATCTCAGATAATCTGTTATCTCCTTCAAAAAAAAAAAAAAAAAAAATGAAAAATGTGGGTGTTGTCCGCCATCCAAACAAATGTCAGGGCAAGCCAGAAAAAGAAAAATATTTCCAAAAATTAATGATTTGTTTGCAGTCTTTTTTTCTTCTTTTTTTCTTTGTTTCCATAACGTAAAGTAAAAGCAAAAGGTTTTTTGGGGCGGAGGGGAGGTTTTTTCTTGCTACAACTAATGAAGTTGCACGATTTTTGGCTACTTAATGCCGTTAATAATTTTGTTATGCATTTCAAGTATTTAAACAATTCGCCTTAAGTGTTTCAAATACCATTCGACACACTTCACTGGGCAACAACGGCAGCCGATTGGCTTACTTGAGTTTTTCTTATTTCTGTTTGAAGTACTGTGATGTATGTGTCTTAAGTCTTTCGTTTTAATATGAACACAATTGACGCAATGGATTACATATGTAAGCAGAGATTTATGTAAGGGGTGATATGTTTCCACTTTGTTGGAGTGTGTGTGTACGAAATAGACAAAAAAAAAACACATGACATTTGGAAAGGAAAAGGTCAGCTTAGGAAATTTGTTCAAGTATATTTTTCTAAGGCCAACATAAGGCGTGGATTTGTCAAAATAAGGCGTAGGGTTTTCAAACCATTTTTTTTTTTTTTGGATTTTTTAATTTTTTAAAGAATATTTTTCAGGGCTCCCATAAGGCGTGGATTTTTTGAAGAATATTTTTTCAGAGCTCCTAAGAGACGTGGATTTTTTAATGAATATTTTTTCAGGGCTCCTATCAGGCGTGGATTTTTTAATGAGGATGTTTTAATGAATATTTTTTCAGGGCTCGTATCAGGCGTGGATTTTTTAAAGTATGATTTTTTTAATGAATATTTCTTCAGGGCTCCTATCAGGCGTGGATTTTTTAATGTAGGATTTTTTTAATGAATATTTTGTCAGGGCTCCTATCAGCCGTGGATTTTTTAAAGTAGGATTTTTTTTAATGAATATTTTTTCAGGGCTCCTATCAGGCGTGTATTTTTTAAAGTAGGATTTTTTTTAATGAATATTTTTTCAGGGCTCCTATCAGGCTTGGATTTTCTAAAGAATATTTTTGCAGGGCTCCTATAAAGATTGGGTTTTTATAACATTTCACCACTCTGTAGTGCAGGGTATTACGTCTTTGTGCATATGTTTGTAACAGGCAAAAGGAAACGAGATGGACACATGGTTCCTTTTGAGAATATGCATAGAATCACTTTCTGAGTCGATTTACGCATGTCCGTCCGTCGGTCCATGTATCTTTGTGAACAAAGTAAAGGTCACATTTATGATCCGATTAGGACTAATTTTGGCATAGGTCACTTATTTGGCCCAAGGACGAACCCTATTGAAATTGGGAAAAATCGGTTCAGATTTAGATATAGCTCCAATATATATTTTCGTTCGATTTTATGTAAATGGTGCACCAAAGTCCCTATATATCATTCGATTTGCACGAAATTTGGCACAGCGTACGGAATTATGTCTAGAACGATGTGTGTTAAATTTCGTGAAAATCGATTCAGATTTAGATATAGCTCCCATATATATTTTCATCCGATTTAATGTAAATGGTGCGCCAAAGTCCCTTAATATCCTTCGGTTTGCACAAAATTTGGCACAGCGTAATGAATTAGGTCTAGAATGATGTGTGTTAAGTTTCCTGAAAATCGGTTCAGATTTAGATATATCTACTATATATATTTCCCTCCGAATTTATGTAAATGGTGCACCAAAGTCCCTATATATCTTGCGATTTGCACGAAATTTGGCATAGTGTACTGAATTAAGTCTAGAACGATGTGTGTTAAATTTCGTGAAAATCGGTTCAGATTTAGATATAGCTCCCATATATATGTTCGTCCGATTTTAGGTAAATGGTGCACCAAAGTCCCTATATATCTCTCGATTTGCGCGAAATTTGGCACAGCGTAATGAATTAGGTGTTGAATGATGTGCGTTAAGTTTCGAGAAAATCGGGTAAGATTTAGATATAACACCCATATATATTTTCGTCCGATTTAATGTAAATGATGCACCAAAGTCTATATATATCTTTCGATTTGCACGAAATTTGGACTAGTGTATTGAATTAAGTCTAGAAAGGTGTGTGCTAAATTTCGTGAAAATCGGTTCACATTTAGATATAGCTCCCATATATATTTTCGTCCAATTTTTTGTAAATGGTGTACTAAAGTCCCTATATATCTTCCGATTTTTACGAAATGTGGCATAGTGTACTAAATTAAGTATAGAAAGATGTGTGGTAAATTTCGTAAAAATCGGTTCAGATTTATATATAGCTCCCATATATATTTTCGTCCGATTTAATGTAAATGGTGTACTAAAGTCCCTATATATCTTCCAATTTTTTACGAAATTTGGCATAGTGTACAAAATTAAGTCTAGAAAGATCTGTGTTAAATTTCGTAAAAATCGGTTCAGATTTATATATAGCTCCCATATATATTTTCGTCCGATTTAATGTAAATGATGCACCAAAGTCCCTATATATCTCTCGATTTGCACGAAATTTGGAGTAGCGTACTGAATTAAGTCTAGAACGATGTGGGTTAAATTTCGTGACAATCGGTTCAGATTTAGATATAGCTCCCATATATATTTTCGTCCGATTTTATGTAAATGATGCACCAAAGTTCCTATATCTCTCGATTTGCACGAAATTTGGCACAGCGTAAAGAATTAGGTCTAGAATGATGTGTGTTAAGTTTCCTGAAATCGGTTCAGATTTAGATATAGTTTCTATATCTGACCAAATGAACAATTTAGTATCGGTTGCAGAATGACATGTTTATGGATTCAATTTCATTTTACTGGTCCTTTAAAAATGCGACGTTTGTTAGGATTCATCTGTCGGCCCCGTCTGACTTTACAACTTTCCTTACTGGTTTAAATAATATTTTTCTAAGGTCAACATAAGGCGTAGATTTTTTAAAGAACAGTTTTCTAGGGCTCTACAAAAGGCGTGGATTTTTTAAAGAACAGTTTTCTAGGGCTCTACAAAAGGCGTGGATTTTTTAAAGAACAGTTTTCCATTTAAAGAATATGTTTTCTAAGGCCAAAATAAGGCGGGAGTTTTTTTCAGAGCTCCCATGAGTCGTGGATTTTTTAAAGAATGTGTTTTAGGGCTCCTATACTATTGTTTTATATATCTTACACATCTTCAACTATGTGTAAATTCAAATATATATTTCTAATGTATATGTGAATAGAGAGTGGGCCCCAGTTTTTCTGCAAATACTAATAACGACAACAACAACAAACAAATATTCCAAGATTGATAAGAGACAAAACAATAATATGTGGAAAAAAAATTTGGCACGCATGTTGCAACTTTCTTACAATCGGTTAATGTCTTTCTTCATAGGCTGGTAGTCAGGCTGGCAGAATGTTGGCCGCGTGGTTGTCTTGTCTGTCCGTCTGTCTACCTACCGGTCTGGATGGATGGCTGAATGAACGACCGAACGAATGAATGCAACTATAACAACAATCAAATGTATTTGTGGCCAACTGTCTGTGAGCATTGATGATTGTAGCACCGCGGTGCCGGTGGATGTAACATACCAAGTTTCGTTTTTTTTTTATTCTTCTCCATTGTGGACTGCACTTGTCTATTGTCTGTTGATTCGTTTTAATTTTTTTTGTTATTTCTCTGTCTGTGTTTTCTCCATATTTCTGGTTCATAGTTTGAGTCGATTTTTTTTTTTGTAGCGTATCGTTTTTATAGTGTGAGCCTAAAACTATGAAAAATTCACATACAACTTAAGCAGAGAAATAGTAATAATGCTAATAATACAGCATTCGGTTGGGGTACAACGACTGGATTAAATTAAGTCTGTATGTAAGGAACACCAGGTCCTAAAATCCGCTCAAAATGACTCTATAAACTTTAGTTGTTATATAAAGTTTCACTGACCTTTGGATAACCTGAAAATATCATCATATTAAATGCAATTTAGATGTTCTATAGATCTTAAAAACCCTCGGACCAATACCATCCATCAGCTTCTCATAAGGGGACTATGAGATCAGATCAGAGGCTCATTGCAGAACGTATATATAGACTTCTATAAAGACTCTCTTCAGCTCGTCCATACACACAATGCCATAAATGGCTCTATAAACTTCAGTTACCATATAAAGTTTCACTGACCTTTGGGTGACCTCAAAATATCACCATATAAAATGCAACATAGATCTTCTATAGTGTCATCTAACACGATCGTCTATAAAAACCTTCGGACCAACACTACCATGAGCTTCTCACAAGGGGACTATGAGATCAGATCGTGTTAAGAGACTAATTTCAGGACAGACTTCTATAAAGACCCCCTTCATCTCGTCTATAGTGTCTCCCTTTGTTTATAAAGATTGTCATCAGCTCGTTTTAAAAACTTCCTCCAGTTCGACCATAAATACTCTTTCCAGTTTTTTTATAAATACTCCCGCCAACTCCAACATAAAGTGTAATTTCAGCTCGACAATAATAAAATCACTTCAGCCCGACTATAGAGACTCCTTTCAGATTGTCTACAAAGGCTCACTTCAGTCATCTTCCATGCAGTCTATAAAAATCCATAAAGACTCCCTTCAACTCTATAGTCTATACAAGACTTCCTTAGGTCATAGACTCCCTTCTCGTCTCATCTCTTTTTAAAAACTCCCTGCAATTCGATTATAAATACTCCTTCCAGTTTTTATACCCTACACAACTATGTTGTCAGGGTATTATAGCTTTGTGCAGCCCGAAGAGTTTGTAAAGCCGCGAAATATTGGTTCAGACCCACCTTTAAGTATACCGATCGTCATATCTCGACTAGCTGAGTCGATCTAGACATGTGTGTCCGTCCGTCTGTCCATTATAATTTGTAAACACGATACAGGCCACAGTTATGGATCAATTTTCACGAAAATTTGGATGTAGGATGGGTTCTGGCCAATGAAGAATCCTATTGTTTTTCGTAAAGATCGGTTAATATTTAGGGGATGAAATGGACCAAATACTTAATTTTTGACCGTTTTTCTGGTCGCTCCAGAGGCCGCAATTATGGCCCCAACATCGCGAAATTTTACATGGAGAACGGGACCGGACTAAATATTTAGCATGCCTGTTTGGATAAAGATTGGTCAATATTTAGCGGGTCAAATGGACCCTGACTTTTGTGAGAAAAATTACAAAATTTGTATTCTATGGTGTATATATTTACCCCTGAATGACATAGACCCGAAAACATAATGGTATATTCAAGAGGAGTGGTTGACCTTAAAATTGATACCAATTGCATTGTCGTAGGTACTCGGATGCGCGAGTTACACTTAAATATTTACTGGTGCTTACGCATTCATATATTATTTAGTAATCCATTAACACACTAGAGGGCAGAAATATAGCCCTGATCGCTTTGAAATTTTCCACGGGGATCCAGGTATGTTCGAGGACGCCTATAATTTTCGGTGCTGATCAGATAATAATTTTGGGATGAAGTGGACCACAAATTTAAGTTTTTGTGTGTTTTTTTCGAGTCGATCTATAGGCCACAATTGAAAGCCGAACAACACAAAACACGGTGAAGGGAATCTGGACAAGTAATTAGAAGGGCTGTACTGAATATTAGCAATATTTGTTGACCTCTAATCGGTCAAGAGGGTTTTCGTGGAACTTGTGTAGGGTATTATATGGTCGGCCCCGTCCGACTATACTGCTGCGCTCAATGGTTTTATAATTACTCCCTCCAACTTGAATATAAAGACTCACTTCAGCTCGTCAATAAGAACTCAATTCAGTCCGACTATAGATACTGCCTTCAGATTGTCTACAAAGGTTCCCTTCAGCTCGCCTGTAAAACCATCTTCCATCCTGTGTATAATGACCCCCTTCCGTTCTATAAAGACTCCCTCCAACTCGTCTATACAAGACTTCCTTAGGCCATCTATAGAGACTCCCTTCAGTTCTGCTATAGAAACACACTTCATCAGCTCGTCGATAGAGACTCTCTCAAATTCGTCTATAAATACTCCCTCCAACTCGAATATAAAGACCCACTTCAGCTCGTCAATAAGAACTCAATTCAGCCCGACTATTGATACTCCCTTCACATCGTCTACAAAGGTTCCCTTCAGCTCGCCTGTAAAACCATCTTCCATCCTGTGTATAAAGACTCCCTTCCGCTCTATAAAGACTCCCTTCTACACGTCTATATAAGATTTCCTTAGGCCATCAATAGAAACTCCCTTCAGTTCTTCTATAGAAACTCCCTTCATCAGCTCGTAGATAGAGACTATCTCAAATTCGTCTATAAATATTCCCTTTAATCGGTCTAAATGACTCTCTCCCAAATCCCTATAAAGTCTACCTTCTTCACCTTGTCTATGGAGGTTCCTCCAGCTCATCTAGAAAGACCGAAAGAAAGTCTTTATAGAGTTGCTGGAGTATGTATAGGCAATCTGAAGGGAGTTTCTAAAGACTATCGAGAGCATATCTATAGATGATCCAAGGAAGTCTCTTTTATAAAGACTCCCCCAGTTCCTCTATGGAAACTCCATTCAGCTCGTCAGTAAAGACTACCTCTTGAACCTCTATAAAAACTCTCTACAGCTCCTTTATAGAGACTGTGAATATTTGTTTCATTTGGAAGTCTCTCCTATAAAGACTTCCCCCAGTTCCTCTATAGAAACTCCTTTCAGCTCGTCGGTAAAGACTCCCTCCTGAGCCTCTATAAAAACTCCCTACAGCTTTTTTATAGAGAATCCTCCTGTCCTAATTCCCATACTGCGGGCTGTGAATATTTGTTTCATTTGGTATCTAAGCTTTGTGGCAAGTTTAACAATAATTGCAAATTGCAATAATTTAACAACAATAATAAAAACAAATATATATATATATATATATATATATATATAACAACAACAATACCTACATTTATGTCCAACTATATCGGTGTTAATTGCTTTCCATAGTTGGCTGTCGAAAAATTCAACCACAACACAAGATTTGGTATCGAACGAATATTGCCACTGATGCAAAAATCGTCCCCTCCTCAATGCGTCGTTGGGTTTTTGTTGGCGCGTCATTGCTTCGGCCTAATGATGATGGTTCATTCATACCTCTACCTATCTACCTACCTACATAGCCATCCACAGTTCGGTGTGTAAAGTTGTTATTATTTGTCAAATGGTTTAACAAAATGTAGGCAATAATAGACAGACAATCACTACCTCTTCCTCGGCACTAGACTGTGTTCCTCGCTTCGATATATGTGTGTGTGTATATATGCCTGAGTCCAACTCAAAAGCTTGCAACATATGCTCGAATTATGTGGCGTTACTTTATTACCATTTAACATGTAAAGCACAGCAAAGCAAATGTCTTTAACATCAATTAAATCAAATGTTTTGTAAAATTGTGTTTCTTTATTGAGGCCTTTACGCGATTTCCTAAAGAAGTTTCAGGTGGTTTTTCGTAAAAAAAAAATAATAGCAGTTGACATTAAAAAATAGAAAAAATGAAGAAAATAAGAATTCCCATATTGAAGTTACTCCCTTCACCTCGCCTTCAGGCCTTACATGCAGACTCCCTTCATTTCTTTTCTTTGGACTTCGTTCAGTTCATATATATAATTCGTTTGGACTTCGTTCAGTATATATATAGTACCTGCCACCAGCTCATTGTTTCATTTAAATATATTGAAGATCTTCTAACCCATAGCATTTCATCGCATACTCAAACAAAATACTGAAGACACAAACGTTGTTTATAAGTAAAAACCCAAATTTTTAGGCTGTATTTTTCCCCCCATCACATTTTCAGTGATTGGAAAAATGTCTATGTCCATAATAAGACAATAAAAATTAGGTGTATAAATTTTCCGGCATTTAAATATGATGATAATACAAATTATAGCCACAACAACAACAACAGCAGTAGACAGGTATTTTGATTTGGCCAGTTGCTGAGAAATTACGTTATGGTAAACTTAAATTTAAGGTCTATAATTTTCTAATCCAAGTCAAATTTAATTTACATATATTTATGAGTCGTTGCGGTTCAGATGGAATTAAAAAAAATAATAATAATAAAAACAACAACAACCAGTAAGGAAAGTAGTAAAGTCGGACGGTGCCGACTATATGATACCCTTCACCACTATGGGTATATTAAACAGGATTATTAACATGAAATTGAATGAAATAAAATATGTGATATTTATGTAAATGTGCATCTACCTAGATCTATCCATAAAGTATGTAAATCGAGTTCAAACAAATATAAATAGGTCATCCGTTGGGCTATGTCTGTAATTCTAGAAAACGCAACTGCGTAATTCTATGCTCAATTTTGTAAGTTGTGCAAAAATTGATGTCAAACTGACTAACAATTTACTTGAAATCGGACGAAAATATATATGGACGCTCTATCCAAATATTAAGCGATTTCAAAAAAAACTTGTCACAGGTTAGGTTATACTAATTTCAGAACGTTTTGTTCCTATCAGCCTATTATAAAGTAAATCTATCTATATATATAAAGTAAATCTATATTAAAAGGGAGCTATATCTAAATCTGGACCGATTTTCACGAAACAAGGCAGACATAACTCTAGGCTCAATTCAGTACGTTATGCCAAATTTCGTGCAAATCGAAAGATATATAGCGACTTTGGTGTACCATTTACATGAAATCGGACGAAACTATATATGGGAGCCAGGACGTATAAATGATTTTTTTTCAGAGTAAATTTATGTTTGCAACAGCGAATTTTTTCATTTTGTACTACCGGGCCCCCCCGAAATGAAATTCTGTGTACGTTGCTGATGGGAGCTATATAGAAATCTGGACAAATTTTCTCGAAACTTGGCAGACATCACTCTAGGCTCAATTCAGTACGTTATGCCAAATTTCGTGCAAATCGAAGGATATATAGGGACTTTAGTGCACCAATTATATGAAATCGGACGAAACTATATATGGGAGCTATATCTAAATCAGAACCGATTTTCACGAAACTTGGCAGACATCATTCTAGGCTCAATTCAGTACGTTACGCCAAATTTCGTGCAAATCGAAAGATATATAGGGACTTTGGGGCACCATTTACATGAAATCGGACGAAACTATATATAGGAGCTATATCTAAATCTGGACCGATTTTCTCGAAACTTGACAGACATCACTCTAGGCTTAATTCAGTACGTTATGCCAAATTTCGTCCAAATCGAAGGATATATAGGGACTTTGGTGCACCATTTATATGAAATCGGGCGAAACTATATATGGGAACTATATCTAAATCAGGACCGATTTTCACCAAACTTGGCAGACATCATTCTAGGCTCAATACAGTACGTTATGCCAAATTTCGTGCAAATCGAAAGATATATAGGGAATTTGGGGGCACCATTTACATGAAATCGGACGAAACTATATATGGGAGCTATATCTAAATCTGGACCGATTTTCTCGAAACTTGGCATACATCATTATAGACCTAAATGATTAGGCTGTACCAAATTTCGAGCAAATCGAAAGATATATAGGGACCGTTTACATTAAATCGGTAAAATATATATATGGGAGCTATATCTAAATCTGAACCGATTTTTCCAATTTCAATAGGGTTCGTCCTTGGGCCGAATAAGTGACCTATGCCAAATTTCATCCAATTCGGATCATAAATGCGACCTGTACTTTGTTTACAATTTAACATGCACAGACAGACAGACGGACGGACGGACGGACATGCATAAATCTACTTAGAAAGTGATTCTATGCATATTCTCAAAAGGAACCATGTGTCTATCTCGTTTCCTTTTGCCTGTTACAAACATATGCACAAAGACATAATACCCTGTACCACAGTGTGGTGAAGGGTATAAAAATGGAGAGAGAATCACAACGATATGGAGTAAGACAGATGGGAGCTTCAGCATAGATACACCCATAGAAGAACTGAAGGAATATTTATAGAAAAGCTGAAGGGAGTCTTTGCATTGTGATTATTTTCAAGTAGCCACACAAATGTGGATTTGTTAGACTATTATTTTTCCAACAACCACAAAGATTACATTTAAAGAAATGTTATTTTTAATATTCGTGGAATTCTCACTTTAAAGCGTAGATTAAAAAAAAATCTGCAGGCCAGGCTCTTATGGTCGATAATCTTGAGGAAATATTTAAAACCTAAAGGCCTGGATTTTAGAACAAATATGAAAAATTAATAGACCCGGTGGATGCCAGAGCATCTTTACAGACCAACTGAAGGTCCAGGGACTTTACATGCAAGCTGCGGACAAGGATACTTTTAGCACCGATCTGAAGTTAAGCTTGTTTTTACGAATAAGCTGAATGCTCGGGAATATTTATAGTTGAATTGAAGCAGGAGTCTGCTGCTGACCGCATATAAGTATTTTTTATACCCTTCACCACACTGTGGTACCAGGTATTATGACTTTGTGCATATGTTTGTAACAGGCAAAAGGAATCGAGATGGACCCATGGTTCCTTTTGAGAATATGCATAGAATCCGTCCGTCCGTCCGTCTGTTTATGATAAATTGTAAACAAAGTACAGATCGCATGCATTTATAATTCGAATCGGATGAAATTTGGCACAGCTCATTAATTTGACCCAAGGACAAACCCTATTGAATTTGGGAAAATCGGTTCAGATTTAGATATAGCTACCATATATAGTTTCGTCCGATTTTAGGTAAATGGTGCACAAAAGTCCTTATATATCTTTCGATTTACACGAAATTTGGCATAGCGTAATGAATTAGGTCTAGAATGATGTGTGTTAAGTTTCCTGGAAATCGGTTCAGATTTAGATATAGCTACCATATATAGTTTCGTCCGATTTTAGGTAAATGGTGCACAAAAGTCCCAATATATCTTTCGATTTGTACGAAATTTGGCACAGCACACTTAATTGAGTCTAGAATGATTAGTGCTAAGATTCGTAAAAATCGTTTCAGATTTCGATATAGCTCCCATATATTTTTTCATCCGATTCTGTGTAAATAGTGCACCAAAGTTCCTTTAAATCCTTGGATTTGCAGGAAATTTTACATAGCGTACTGAATTGAGTCTAGAACGATGAGTGTTAAAATTCGTGAAAATCGGTTCAGATTTAGATATAGCTCCCATATATATTTTCGTCCGATTTAATCTAAATGGTGCACCACTGTCCCTATATATCCTTCGATTTGCACGAAATTTTGCATAACGTACTGAATTGCGTCTAGAATGTTTTGTGTTACGTTTGGGGAAAATCGGTTCAGATTTCGATATAGCTCCCTATACATATATATACATCCGATTTTACATAAATGGTGCACGAAATTTTTAATATTTGTCCGATTAACACGAAATTTTGCACAACGTATGAAATTGAGTGGTGAATGACGTTATTGCGTTTTGTTGAAATTGACGTACCGTTTTCCATAAATTTGTCCCATGACATGACACAGACGACTCTAAATCTGCTCGAATTAAATTAAATTTAGAATAGGTAGCAGAAAGGCTTGAGTGCACATTGATATGCAATTGTATGGATACATATGTAGAATATACCCAAAGTGGGCAATGGTATCATATAGTCGGCCAAGTCCGACTGTACAATTTTCCCTACAGGGTTTTTTTTTAATTATTCGTTAACAAAAATATTTTTTCTAAATCTATTACTAATATAAAAGATTAAATGAAAACAATTCTTAATTTACTGTTCCAATATTCAAGGTGATGGTTAGACCATCTGCATTGTTAACTGGCAATTAAATGCTGAAGGCTAATGAACCTGATTAATCATGTACAACGATTAGTCGCAGCAGTAGACATACACATATAACTTTTTCTATGCATGTATTCAAAAAAGTGAAATTATTTTGTTTGTGTCTTAAGTCTTTTGTTTAATATAAATTAACCAGTAATCAAATTCTAAATAATTTAGAACAAGTCTTTGTTATTTTGCAAATGAATTCGATTAATAATAAATAAA
>NW_026878423.1:0-24127 GCF_032173495.1 Musca vetustissima | reverse complement strand
TCTAAGGTCTCCTCAGAAATATTCTTTAAAAAATCCACGCCTTGTCTAAGGCCCTGAAAAAATATTCTTTAAAAAAATCCACGCCTTGTCTAAGGCCTCCTCAAAAATATTCTTTAAAAAATCCACGCCTTGTCTAAGGCCTCCTCAAAAATATTCTTTAAAAAAATCCACGCCTGGTCTAAGGCCCTGAAAAATATTCTTTAAAAAATCCACGCCTTGTCTAAGGCCCCCTCAAAAATATTTTTTAAAAAATCCACGTCTTGTCTAAGGCCTCCTAAAAAATATTCTTTAAAAAATCTACTCCTTGTCTAAGGCCCTGAAAAATATTCTTTAAAAAATCTACGCATTGTCTAAGGCCCTGAAAAAATATTCTTTAAAAAATCCACGTCTTGTCTAAGGCCCTGAAAAAACATTCTTTAAAAAAATCCACGCCTATTGTTCACCCCGAAACATATTTTTGTTAAATACCATCATTCCAAATGATGACACCCCCTCCTCATCCATATGAGGGGCGAACCTAGACAATTATAGACAAAAAAAGATAGTCATACGCACTAAGCCAGTCCGATACCTCCGAATGCCAAACATTAGCGAAACAGAGCGAACAGATTCGATGATCGACGATCGGTAGTGGCCGTCGTCTCGCTGTTTGACATATTTGGTCATATCGTCAAATCGATGGGAAAATATTTGTGTAAATAACATTTTGCTGGTCCGGCCGGGCCAGCATGCCAGTCGCATTCGTTACGTTACGTATTTGAGTTGAGTTGAGGCTGCCTGTTCAATATTGATTAGTTTTTCCAAGAGGCCCAAAGCAATGATGGGAGGGAGGTGGTGGCAAAGGGAACTATGGAGAAAATGCCAATAAACACCGCCATCCTCCAATCGATGATTGACATCTTTTTCCTTTTTGCGCTATTAATAGTCATGATCAGATCAGGCCGATCCGTATATGTTGCAGTTGGAGTTGCCGTTCCATGTCGTAGTCGGTCGTTCGTCATCGTTGTCAGCAACAGCATCTGTGCAACGCACAGGTTGTTAATGATTTTTGTGGTAACGGTAATGATGATGGCGATGTTGATGTCGGTGGAAATGCTGATGCCGATCATCATCATCATCGGATTGATCGTCTCTATTGCCGTTTATTTGGAAGGCGATCAATTATGGAGTTAATGCTACTGTGCTACACTGCGTTGCGATGATGCGAATGTTGTTATTGTGGGTACTGATAAATGTCGAAGATATAATAGAGAGTTGCGGATCGATGTTTGGTTAAGTTCGGTAGTTAGTCAATACTTGCAATCATTTGTTCATGTTACGATTGATCATGGTGATCGTATTTCATTATGATTATGTGGTGGAGTTAGTTTTTTGCAAGAAAATGGGGAACAGTGGTCTGAATTCGGATAATTTTTAAAGAATATTTTTGAGAAGGCCTTAGGCAAGGCGTGGATTTTTTAAAGAATATTTTTGAGAAGGCCTTAGGCAAGGCGTGGATTTTTTAAAGAATATTTTTGAGAAGGCCTTAGGCAAGGCGTGGATTTTTTAAAGATTATTTTTGAGAAGGCCTTAGGCAAGGCGTGGATTTTTTAAAGATTATTTTTGAGAAGGCCTTAGGCAAGGCGTGAATTTTTTAAAGATTATTTTTGAGAAGGCCTTAGGCAAGGCGTGGATTTTTTAAAGATTATTTTTGAGAAGGCCTTAGGCAAGGCGTGGATTTTTTAAAGATTATTTTTGAGAAGGCCTTAGGCAAGGCGTGGATTTTTTAAAGATTATTTTTGAGAAGGCCTTAGGCAAGGCGTGGATTTTTTAAAGATTATTTTTGAGAAGGCCTTAGGCAAGGCGTGGATTTTTTAAAGATTATTTTTGAGAAGGCCTTAGGCAAGGCGTGGATTTTTTAAAGATTATTTTTGAGAAGGCCTTAGGCAAGGCGTGGATTTTTTAAAGATTATTTTTGAGAAGGCCTTAGGCAAGGCGTGGATTTTTTAAAGATTATTTTTGAGAAGGCCTTAGGCAAGGCGTGGATTTTTTAAAGATTATTTTTGAGAAGGCCTTAGGCAAGGCGTGGATTTTTTAAAGATTATTTTTGAGAAGGCCTTAGGCAAGGCGTGGATTTTTTAAAGATTATTTTTGAGAAGGCCTTAGGCAAGGCGTGGATTTTTTAAAGATTATTTTTGAGAAGGCCTTAGGCAAGGCGTGGATTTTTTAAAGATTATTTTTGAGAAGGCCTTAGGCAAGGCGTGGATTTTTTAAAGATTATTTTTGAGAAGGCCTTAGGCAAGGCGTGGATTTTTTAAAGATTATTTTTGAGAAGGCCTTAGGCAAGGCGTGGATTTTTTAAAGATTATTTTTGAGAAGGCCTTAGGCAAGGCGTGGATTTTTTAAAGATTATTTTTGAGAAGGCCTTAGGCAAGGCGTGGATTTTTTAAAGATTATTTTTGAGAAGGCCTTAGGCAAGGCGTGGATTTTTTAAAGATTATTTTTGAGAAGGCCTTAGGCAAGGCGTGGATTTTTTAAAGATTATTTTTGAGAAGGCCTTAGGCAAGGCGTGGATTTTTTAAAGATTATTTTTGAGAAGGCCTTAGGCAAGGCGTGGATTTTTTAAAGATTATTTTTGAGAAGGCCTTAGGCAAGGCGTGGATTTTTTAAAGATTATTTTTGAGAAGGCCTTAGGCAAGGCGTGGATTTTTTAAAGATTATTTTTGAGAAGGCCTTAGGCAAGGCGTGGATTTTTTAAAGATTATTTTTGAGAAGGCCTTAGGCAAGGCGTGGATTTTTTAAAGATTATTTTTGAGAAGGCCTTAGGCAAGGCGTGGATTTTTTAAAGATTATTTTTGAGAAGGCCTTAGGCAAGGCGTGGATTTTTTAAAGATTATTTTTGAGAAGGCCTTAGGCAAGGCGTGGATTTTTTAAAGATTATTTTTGAGAAGGCCTTAGGCAAGGCGTGGATTTTTTAAAGATTATTTTTGAGAAGGCCTTAGGCAAGGCGTGGATTTTTTAAAGATTATTTTTGAGAAGGCCTTAGGCAAGGCGTGGATTTTTTAAAGATTATTTTTGAGAAGGCCTTAGGCAAGGCGTGGATTTTTTAAAGATTATTTTTGAGAAGGCCTTAGGCAAGGCGTGGATTTTTTAAAGATTATTTTTGAGAAGGCCTTAGGCAAGGCGTGGATTTTTTAAAGATTATTTTTGAGAAGGCCTTAGGCAAGGCGTGGATTTTTTAAAGATTATTTTTGAGAAGGCCTTAGGCAAGGCGTGGATTTTTTAAAGATTATTTTTGAGAAGGCCTTAGGCAAGGCGTGGATTTTTTAAAGATTATTTTTGAGAAGGCCTTAGGCAAGGCGTGGATTTTTTAAAGATTATTTTTGAGAAGGCCTTAGGCAAGGCGTGGATTTTTTAAAGATTATTTTTGAGAAGGCCTTAGGCAAGGCGTGGATTTTTTAAAGATTATTTTTGAGAAGGCCTTAGGCAAGGCGTGGATTTTTTAAAGATTATTTTTGAGAAGGCCTTAGGCAAGGCGTGGATTTTTTAAAGATTATTTTTGAGAAGGCCTTAGGCAAGGCGTGGATTTTTTAAAGAATATTTTGAATGTTTTTGGTCGAAAGATACCAAATGGTATCATGCATATATTGTGATGCCTAAAAGTATGCTCCACTTTTTTTAATTTTTATTTACGGTTTATATTTGAATATTTTGGTATTGTTCAACAATTAAAAAATAAATTGATTTAATTGATTTAATATATATTTATATATGTTTGGCTATTGTGTTGTTTACAAACACTGTAATATGCATTTTCTTAAGTGTATATAAGGGTGGGCTACTAAATTTGGGGTATTAAAATTTTTAAAAACCACAATTTTTTTCCATATTAAATTATTTTGGAGCAATTTAAATATTCAGCAGTTACATAGGAGATTTTAATCGCATCCTAGAAGCTCCTCCTCTTCTTATATCCATACCTTAAACAGATTCTCGAAATATCCTTTACACCCTAATCCACATTTTCTTCCAAGTAGTTACAACAAAAATAAAAAAACTAAATCTCCTTAGAAGACATTACCAACTACTGGGTATCACCATAACCATCACTTCAGCCACCACCATCACCATCAGCAGCACCAAAAACGTCATTTTTACGACAACCGGTTAAAGACAAGACAACCAGCCATTGCTGCGGCTGTCTAACTTGGCCATAACCAAAGAAATCATTTTTCTCCGTTTAGCAAAAAAGCAATTATTTGCCGTTGTC
Source organism: Musca vetustissima (assembly GCF_032173495.1). Classification (NCBI taxonomy): domain Eukaryota; kingdom Metazoa; phylum Arthropoda; class Insecta; order Diptera; family Muscidae; genus Musca; species Musca vetustissima. The sequence goes on along the minus strand of NW_026878423.1, from coordinate 19,878 downwards.
TCCAGATCTCATCACCGTATTGGGAAGGAAGAGGAGGAGAATTAGAAGATGGAGAAGAAAAACACTAATATCAAATCATCATCATTATTGGTTGGATGGATAATTTATTTCATCGATGATTTTTTTTGCCATCATCTATCTTTGAAATTAGATGGAATAGAAGGGAAAAGGGTAAGCAGAGGTAAGGGGGATAGAAGTACAACTACAATAGAAAAATGTTTGTGATATTGCAGTATTAAGTAAAATGGTGGGGGTTGTGGACAACAACAACGATATATCTAACAACAAATGACATCCTTATGCGTACATTTCCTGTGGTATTTTATGATTGTAAGGCCTCAGAAAAAGTCTTTAAAAAAGGCCTCGAAAAAATATTCTTTAAAAAATCCACGCCTTGTGTAAGGCCTTATCAAAAATATTCTTTAAAAAATCCACGCCTTGTGTAAGGCCTTATCAAAAATATTCTTTAAAAAATCCACGCCTTGTGTAAGGCCTTCTCAAAAATATTCTTTAAAAAATCCACGCCTTGTGTAAGGCCTTCTCAAAAATATTCTTTAAAAAATCCACGCCTTGTGTAAGGCCTTCTCAAAAATATTCTTTAAAAAATCCACGCCTTGTGTAAGGCCTTCTCAAAAATATTCTTTAAAAATCCACGCCTTGTGTAAGGCCTTCTCAAAAATATTCTTTAAAAAATCCACGCCTTGTGTAAGGCCTTCTCAAAAATATTCTTTAAAAAATCCACGCCTTGTGTAAGGCCTTCTCAAAAATATTCTTTAAAAAATCCACGCCTTGTGTAAGGCCTTCTCAAAAATATTCTTTAATAAATCCACGCCTTGTGTAAGGCCTTCTCAAAAATATTCTTTAATAAATCCACGCCTTGTGTAAGGCCTTCACAAAAATATTCTTTAAAAAATCCACGCCTTATATATTCTTTAAAAAATCCACGCCTTATATATTCTTTAAAAAATCCACGCCTTATATATTCTTTAAAAAATCCACGCCTTATATATTCTTTAAAAAATCCACGCCTTATATATTCTTTAAAAAATCCACGCCTTATATATTCTTTAAAAAATCCACGCCTTATATATTCTTTAAAAAATCCACGCCTTATATATTCTTTAAAAAATCCACGCCTTATATATTCTTTAAAAAATCCACGCCTTATATATTCTTTAAAAAATCCACGCCTTATATATTCTTTAAAAAATCCACGCCTTATATATTCTTTAAAAAATCCACGCCTTATATATTCTTTAAAAAATCCACGCCTTATATATTCTTTAAAAAATCCACGCCTTATATATTCTTTAAAAAATCCACGCCTTATATATTCTTTAAAAAATCCACGCCTTATATATTCTTTAAAAAATCCACGCCTTATATATTCTTTAAAAAATCCACGCCTTATATATTCTTTAAAAAATCCACGCCTTGTCTAAGGCCTCCTCAAAAATATTCTTTACAAAATCCACGCCTTGTCTAAGGCCTCCTCAAAAATATTCTTTACTAAATCCACGCCTTGTCTAAGGCCTCCTCAAAAATATTCTTTAAAAAATCCACGCCTTATATAGGCCTCGAAAAACTATTCTTTAAAAAATCCACGCCTTTTGTAGGCCTCGGAAAAATATTCTTTAAAAAATCCAAGCCCTTGAGCTTCTGTAGGGTATCACATAGTCTCCTTAAAGACGTCTATAGCCTTTTTTTATAAATAATTTTCCAATTAGGTTTCCCCTACTCAAATGATGTGCAGTTTTAAAAAAATGTAGTTGACATTTAAGGAGGTTTCATTTATGGATTTCTTGTTGAAATGTTGATGTTTGGGACCATTTATGTGGCAGTTGCACCAATGTTGTCGTTGCTGTTGTGGCGATTGCCGTTGTTGGCAAAATCGTTCGTAATTAAAGTTATTAACATTTTGTGGCACAACATTATTGGCTAAAACGTATTTGTTACTTTACTATATTTGTCAAAAATGACCATAATTCATAAAAGGCCATTACAGAAGAAAAAAATTATGTTGGATGCCCATTGGCTGAGATTTGGTAGTGGAGGAGGAACGGGTTCCAAGAAGATGGAGGCGAAGGATGGGAGAATTGGTATTTGATTAGTTTTTTTAAATCAAAATTAAGTGGGGGCTATATGATGAAAAGATGACAATTATGGCAGTGATTCTTTGGTGTTGGTTTCCACAATGGAATTGGAATTCGCCAAGTAACCGTAATGGTTATTAGTCGAAGTTATGGGAATCGGTAGATTTCCCAGAGTTAAAGTGTAATTATTTTCCAAATAAGCTTGGACAAAGCTTGGGAAAAAATTATGAAATGTGAAAAAATTATTTAAAAAATAAAGCTTTAAAAATCCACGCCTGGTCTAAGGCCTGAGAAAAAATTCTTAAAAAATCCCTGGCTTGTCTAAGGCCTGAGAAAAAATTCTTTCAAATATCCACGCCTTGTCTAAGGCCTTGAAAACATTGCCTACTTACTTAGCTGGTTTGTTAGAGAATGGTTGTTCCATAAGCCGAGATTAAAAAAGATTTCAAAGCGCGTCGGCCTTGTGCGCATCTCCGCCAATTTGAAAGACCACGTTCCAAGATGTTTTTTTCTACTTGGTCTTTCCATCTGATTCGTGGCCTTCCCCTTCTACGGGAACCATCAGTAGGCTCGCTTTTTTATGGTACCCAAGATGCAGTTTGTAGGGAGTGGGCAATTCTTTGCCATTGTGTCTCTATACTATTATCGGGACAAGAAGTATTTTCGTCGAGCAAGGTGGGTAAGTTAGCAGAGTAGGCTTCTGCTATCTGTTGTGTTTGCTGCTTTTCGACGTCCAATTTCCGTGTTACATTCGATAGCACCTTTGCTGCTACATTGAGACGGGTGTGTACTTTGGCTGCCACAAGATAGTGGTCCGAATCGATATTCGCTCCACGGATCGATCGAACGTCTAATACACTGAATGCCTTCCGTCTATCACAACAGAGTCAATTTGATTTATCCTTGCTTGGTCAGGAGAAATCCAGGTGGCCTTGTGTATATCGAAACGCTTGAATCTGGTGCTAGTAACTACCATGTTGTTTGCTGACGCGAAGTCAATCAACCTCATGCCGTTGTCGGCATGAGGCTGAATTTTCCGACGGTGGGGCCAAAGATATTTTCCCTTCCGATTTTTGCATTAAAATCTCCTTGCCTTAGGCCTTGAAAAAATATTCTTTAAAAAATACACGCCTTGTGTAGACCTTAAAAAATATTCTTTAAAAAATCCGCTCCTTTGGTAGCCCTTCAAAAAATATTCTTAAAAAAAATCACCTACCTCAATTCTTTGGAAAATGTCGTTAATATATTTTTTATTTTAATTTAAGTATGTAAATAAATAAAAACTGAAGTATGCCCTGATCTACTCCAGCGGTATCGTAAAGTATCTATATATTTACCCCACTCATCAATCTACCTAATATTTACCTAGCGTATACAAATTTTATTAAATTATCTAAATTAAATCAAGTAGTTGAATAAAGATAAAATAGAAGTGCAGGTGTTCGGAACTTCCAATATATAAAGATAAAATTTTATACTCAATTTTCATTAGTTGATTGAGAACCTATTAAAAATCATGAAGCTGTTGGTGGTATTTTTAGCTGTTGTCATATTCATAACTCTTCAGGGCGAGGTAGGTTAAAATTTTGGTATTTTTAATTTCATTCCGAACCTCTGAAAATTCAATTTTAGGCTCGTCCCCAAGACGACACAATCATCTTGGTGCCAAATGAGAATCCAGTTATCTATTATGATTACTATTCCGATGAGGAATCGTCGCTTCGTCAACCCCGAGGAAATGTTCTATCGAAGCCAGTGAGAAGTGTTGTTGAACCCCGTGGAAATGTTCTATCGAAATCGGTGAGAAGTGTTCGAAATGTTCTTCTTAGTCCAATGAGAAGTGTTTTGGCTCGTGGAAATGTCCTCTCGAAGCCAGTAAGGAGTGTTGAACTTCGCGGAAATACCCAGTCGAAGCCAGTAAGAAGTGTTGTTGAACCCCGTGGAAATGTCCTATCAAAACCTACCCGGGCAAGATCTATTCAATAACCTACGAATTAGTACAAATTAATTTCAATAAATGAAAAACAATGCAAAGTGAGCAAATTTGAACCTATACATGGCTTTTGGAGGATCGAATTTATATTTGTCAACAATATGTTGTTATGAACCTCTTGAACGTGATGCAGAATCGACATCGAACACATCCGATCTAACCCTTGAAAACATATGCTCGCTTCCGTTGACCCTTGAAAGAAATATTGTTTAAAATATCTCGCATTCGTTGGCCCTTGAAAAATGTAATATTAAAATGTTCTCGGCCTATTGTAGCCCTAAATATCCTTAAAAATCCACGCCTATTGTAGGCCCTGAAAATTCTTGCTTCTGTTGGCCCTTGAAAAAATATTCTTCAAAAAATCCTAGCTTCTGTTGGACCTTGAAAAATATATTTTTTTAAGTCCAGCCCTTTTGTAACCCTTGAAAAAATATTCTTTAAAAATCCTTGCTTCTGTTGAGCTTGGACTTTCTAAAAGCCTTGCTTCTGTTGAACCCTAAAAAAATTAATACACGCCTTTTGTAGCCCTTGAAAAAATCCGCAGCGTTGGTAATGCTTGAAAAAAATATTGGATTCTTGAAAAATGCAGGCTTATTGTGAACCTTTGAAAATTGTTTTTCCAAAATCCACGCCTATTGTAGCCGCCGAACAAATATTCTTTAAAAAATCCACGCCTATTGTAGCCGCTGTTAGCCGCTAAATATTGGCCGATCTTCATCAAAACTGTCATGCTCATTCTATGGCCATTCTAAAACCAGTAAGCTAACTTAAAACTGTGAGCGAAGTCGTATATTCGGACGCTGCTGACCATATGATACCCGGTAAAACTACAACTGAAGTTTAAGATTCTGCGGATCTATATTCCGGCAATATTTCACGATGGTTGATACGAATATACGTCAAGAGCTCCACTTTTTAATCCTAACATATATTTCAAATCTTGTTTTCCAGAGGTGAATATTACGCCATATAATAAAAATTTGTTCACTAGGTTTTGGTTGATTTGAACATCGGAATATTGAGGGATCGTCATCTAAACAGCTGTTGTAAGTATTTGGTCGACTTCTCGGGTTTATGTCCTTCAGTAGTAAATATATATGGATCAGAATACACATTTTGTAATTTTTCATACCCGCTAAATATTGGCCGATCTTCATCAAAACTGTCAGGCTTATTCTATGGCCAGAACCTTCTCTTTGTGTGGGTCATAATTGTAGCCTCTAGAGCGACATGAAAAACTGACAAAAATAAAGTTTTTGGTCAATTTCATTCCTTAAATATTAACGAAATCATTACCGAAAACTATAGGGGTCTTCGTTGGCCAGAACCCATCCTCGAGATTGGCCCACAATCGGGGACTGTATGGTGTTAACAATATATAATGGACAGACGGACGGACACACATGTCTAGATCGACTCCGCTAGGCGATCGGTATACTTAAAGGTGGGTCTAGGACCAATATTACTCCGACAACTAAGGGTATAAAAATATATTATTTTATGCTACTATGTGCCGACAGTATCCTTGTGAACGGATCTTGTATGACTTCATCCGAAACAAATCGATTTAAGTTAACAACACATTTACTCCTTGTTTAGAAATTATTTTCAACTTATGATCTGAGCCCATTAACTTGGGCAGGCGTAGTTATTGACCTGAAGCTTTCAATGATGGCTAAACGAATGGGAGTCAGAGTGACTTTATTGAAATTAGGTTCTGCTTAGGTATTGCATATGAGAAACAGGATTATTATCTAGTATTGGTTGTATAAAAATGTATTAGGACCAAAGATGTAATTTTATGATTTTTATTGAGATTTAACTTTAATAGCGGTGATATCTCTTATGGAAATTTTACAGTACTGTAAGAATACACTCGAAACTGATGGTTAATTCGCATTACCGATCATTGACAACACATTAATTACTGATTGAACCCTAAATTCTATCAAAAGTCTTTAACTACACAATATAGACCATCTAAAGCGTTAGTCAACCAGATATAGAATTAACTATAATATCGAATTCGATAATGGAAATAATAGTAATGAATCGATCTGAGTCATTCTAGATAATTATAATATAACACAGATGGTAAATCGACCAGATTGAAAAAGGGGAAAAAGGGCTCTATCATTGTTTTAATTTACATGGATGCTAATCAAATACTCATTGCAAAAATATAAGATAGATCGATGCATTTTATTGAATTCCATTAAAAGTCGGCGTAAAGGATCATTATTAGAGTAGTTTGTAGTATAAAAAGCAACTCAAAGTAGTTCGTGATTGCGAGTTGGTCTAATAGGAACATTGAAGCAAACTCTTTGTAAAAAAATGAATTCCGAAGGAAATTTTCCTTGAATAACATTTAAAAGAAAATTGCCATTTGGCATTACCTAGGACGGAATGCCACAACTCGTGGTGGGCATTGAAGTCCCCTAGCACCAGACGGTTTTTGCCCTCCAATAGAAAACTAATGTTGGGCAAATAACACGGTTCACAGCTATTAATCGGTGGTATGTACACGTTAAGCACCACTACCTTGGCAGTACAACATTTAACAACTACCCCCATACATTCCATGTATGGGTCTCTAAAGTCAAGCTCAAGCGAGATAGGCCTGTATTGAACAGAGTGTGGCATAAGGAATGCTAGGCCTCCACCTCCAATTCTGGTGCTATCCTTCCTCAGAACGTTGTAACCATCACAACGATGTAGGCTACAATTTTCATTGAGCTTGGTTTCCTGCACAATCACAACGATGTAGGCTACAATTTTCATTGAGCTTGGTTTCCTGCACCGCCGCGACCAAAATATCTTCCGATTCATGAAATCCACAATCTCATCTATTTTTCCTCGAAGACTGTTGCAATTAAATTGCAGAAACGATGCACTGTCAGGAGTGGGAACAGCAACGTGCGGTGTTAAGTGCTGCATACTTGGTTGCTGTTGAGAAGACTGCGGTGGAGTTCCGTACTCCGACGAAGAAGACGAAGACTCGCTGGGGATTGTGCTGTCGCAGCACGAGGCAACGTAATCCCTTTCGCTGTAATCTCGCAACCGGGCCAACCTGGAACAACTCCTGAAGTGCACCCACTCCCTGCACCCATTACATCTCACCGACACTGACCTGTGGTGAATGATGTTCTGGCAAACCGAACAGAACCACGGTCCGGGGTTTTGTTTGATCCCGGCACGGACCAAAATATTACGGGATATGTTGCTCCCAAAACAGCAAAACAATAGAAACATATATAACTGGGTTGGCAGCCGCTGGCCGAAAAGTATCTGGTCAATCCGCTATCGTAGAACCCGCTGCCGTCGGATTGTATTTTGTTTGTTGATACTGTTGTTGCCGTTTTGAGCATTCGCGAGAATTCGGGAATGTTTGTTTTCATTCGTGAGGGAATGTCAGAAAGAATTTCAACCACCAAACGAAACAAACGAACGTTGTTGTGTGCTCTCTCTCTCTCTCGTTTGTTATGTGTGTGCGAACATTCTTTGGCAAATATTCGTTTTGGTAAAGAATTTATCGCCATAAATTCATTCGTAAAATGAGCACAAAACGAAAAGAATGAATTTTGTATCATTCGCGAGCGAATGATGAGAAAATATTTCACTCTTTTAATAATACGATGGATCAACTAAAATTTGTATCCGATCTGTTTAAGGAATCGTAGTTGGGACGCACAGTCATTCCCCTCATACGAATATAGATTAAGTCTGATTAAACTGCCCAGCTTTACAATGCCAAATGCCCAGAGGGGAACAGTGCGGGCAGAGCAAATTGATAGCTACACGTTCTGCACGGTAAATGAGGATGCCCCCACCAGATTAAGGGGAGAGTGTCACACCATAGGAAAGCCAACTGGTAAGGATTCAGAGAGTTCACCAACCAGCGCTTCAGAGAACTTTCCATTCCTTCTGATGTACGGGTAGCAGAAAGGGAATTTCGAGACATCATCACAGCTGCTAGATTTATACCTGCTGGTCGAATACCCGAATGAGACCTAATCTCCCAGCAGAAGCAGTTGGTCTGGCAAACGAGCGTCGATTTAACCCAGCAGATCCCAGGGTCAGGGAACTTACGTTGCAGGTCAGCAGATTAGTCGCGGAGCATAAGCGGAATAAATGGTTGGAACACCTTAAGAGTTGCAACATTGGTACCGGAGCAAGTAAACTGTGGGCAACGGTTAAGTCGGACCTCAGTCGCATTTAACGACGAAACTTTGACTGATCCGAAGAAATGCGCAAGTCATTTTAACCGACAGTTTGTCGAGCATCCCCAGGGCGAAGAGAAGAGTACTTCATCGTATAAGATCTCTTGCATGATGTTGCATGTGTCATCCGTAACGCGAAGTCATCTAAAGCGTTGGGCGCTGATGGAATATCTATGTGTATGCTGAAGCAGCTGGACGAGCCAGAAGTCCAGTACTTAACCAACGTCCTCAACATGTCGATACCCACCCTCGTCGTCCCCGAAGCCTGGACTATGGGCAGGGTGGTCCCGCTACTGAAGCCGGACAAGGATGCCAGCAAAGGTGAATCTTACAGGCCAATTTCACTTTTGTCGCCAGTAGCGAAGATCCTTGAGGCTTTACTCCTCCCGAGAGCGACAGAGCGAAGAGAAGAGTACTTCGTCGTATAAGATCTCTTCCAGCCGAGGAGGTACCACCACAGTTTACGTTGGGTGATGTTGCATGTGTCATCCGTAACGCGAAGTCATCTAAAGCGTTGAGCGCTGATGGAATATCTATGTGTATGCTGAAGCCACCCTCGTCGTCCCCAAAGCCTGGACTATGGGCTGGGTGGTCCCGCCACTGAAGCCGGGCAAGGATGCCACCAAAGGTGAATCTTTTCCACACATATAAGTAGGGGACTTAACCAGAACCGGCCGTGCGATAAAACAGTGTTGGTGGCGATTGACAAGGATACCAGCAAAGGTGAATCTTACAGGCCAATTTCACTTTTGTCGCCAGTAGCGAAGACCCTTGAGGCTTTACTCCTCCCCAGCATTAGAGAAAGGTATCCAGTCGCCGATCATCAACATGGATTCCGTAAGCAACACAGTACAACAACAGCGTTGCACGCCATGTCCACACATATAAGTAGGGGACTTGACCAGAACCGGCCGTGCGATAAAACAGTGTTGGTAGCGATTGAACTATCAAAAGCCTTTGATACTGTCAACCATGACACGCTGTTTGAGGACATTGAGAGCACTTCCCTCCGGCCGAGTTTGAAACTTTGGATAATCAACTATACGTGTGGACGCCATTCGTACGTGGAGTTCCGGAACAAGAAGTCCAAACCCCGTAGAGTTAAACAGGAAGTTCCCCAGGGTGGAGTGATTTCTGCGGAACTGTTTAACATCTACCTTTCCGATATTCCACGCCCTCCTGACGGCATAAAAATCGTTACATATGCAGATGATTGTACGATCATGGCGTCGGGTCCCATTGTTGAGGTCATATGTGTGAGGTTGAACGCCTATCTCGTCGATTTAGCAGCCTTCTTCAAAGCGAGGAATATGAAAATATCCGCCTCGAAGTCGTCAGCCACACTATTCACCACATGGACTGCGGAGATGAGAATGCCGTTGAATGTGCAGGTCGATGGGCATACAATTCCGACCACCAACTACTCCAAAATACTCGGTGTCACATTCGACAGTATTTTCAAATCGTCCGCGCAAACCACAGCTATCTGCGATAAGTTAAAAAGTAGGAACAATGTCCTCAAGTCGCTTGCCGGCAGCATTGGGGCGCAAATAAGGAAACCTTGTTGACCTCTTACAAAGCGATAAGTCGGTCTGTGGCAAGCATTCGTAAGAAAGAGCGTATTTTAATCATTATTCGCACCCTGTTGCTTACATTAATACATTAGAATGACATATTACATTTGGTAAATCATTTATAAATAAAGTGAACAGTACTGGACCAAGATAACTCACCTGCGAAACACCAGATGATATGGGATTTTTGTAGAAATAGTGCTTTGAAACTTTACCATTTGTACTCTGTCCTTACTTACTTACTTAGCTGGCTTGTTACAGAACGGTTGTTCCATAAGCCGAGCTTAAAAAAGATTTCCAAGCGCTTCGGTCTTGTGCGCAAGTCCACCAATTTGGAAGACCACGTTCCAAGATGTTGTTTTCTACTTGGTCTTTCCATCTAATTCGTGGCCTTCCCCTTCTACGGGAACCATCAGTAGGCTCATTTTTATATGCCTTTTGAGCTGGGGCATCTTCATTCATCCGCACAACATGGCCTAGCCACCGTAGTCGCTGCAGCTCAATACGACTGACTATGTCGATGTCCGCGTATAAATTGTAGAGCTCGTGGTTCATTCGACGCCGATATTCACCGTCGACGCAGATCGGCCCGTAGATCTTTCGGAGAATTTTTCTCTCAAACACCCCAAGCGCTGCCTCATCTGCTTGCGCAAGTACCCAAGCTTCTGATCCATATAATAGCACGGGTAGTATCAGCGTCTTGTAAAGTGTGAGTTTGGTCTGGCGAGAGGTGGCCTTGTTTCTAAACTGCTTACTTAGACCATAGTAGCATCTGTTGGCCATCACAATCCTTCTCCGAATTTCAAAACTGATATTATTCGTTTTATTTATGGCGGTACCAAGGTATATAAAGTCTTTAACTACCTCGAAGCTGTAGTTCTCAAGTTCCACAGTTGGTCCGAGTCTACTGGACGTCTTGCGCGTTGATACCATCAGCTTGGTCTTCTTGCCGTTTACTGCCAGACCTACCTTGGCAGACTCCTTTTCAATTTGTTCAAAGGTGGCTGTTACCGCTCGCAATGTTCGACCTATTATATCGATGTCACCGGCGTAGGCGAGTAACTGATGTTGTTTGGTGTACAGAGTGCCATTTCTGTTCACCTTTGCGTCTCGTATGACCTTTTCCAGTAGGATGTTAAAAAGATCACACGACAAACTGTCACCTTGTCTGAATTCTCGTTCGGTATTGAAGGGCTCCGATAGGTCCTTTCCTACTTTAACGGCTGACCTTGTGCCACTTAAAGTTATCCTGCATAGCCGTATTAATTTTGCAGGAATGCCGAACGCAGACATGGCTTTAAACACCTCTGAACGGATAGGGCTGTCGAATGCGGCTTTATAGTCGACAAATAGGTGGTATGTGTCGATGTGTTTTTCGTGGGTCTTTTCCAGGATTTGGCGCAGAGTGAAAATCTGGTCAATGGTGGATTTGCCAGGTCTGAAGCCGCATTGGTATGGTCCGATGATGTCATTGACCATTGGCTTCAATCGTTCACACAGCACACTGGATATCACTTTATATGCGATGGGAAGGAGACTTATTCCTCTATAGTTGGCACATATCGTCTTGTCTCCTTTTTTGTGCGCGGGACACATGATGCTGAGGTTCCAATCATTGGGCATGCATTCATCTAGCCAAATTGTGTTAATCAGCTGGTGCATGCTCCTGACCAGCATCTGGCCACCAGTCTTGAATAGTTCGGCTGGTAACCCATCGGCTCCTGCTGCTTTGTTGTTCTTGAGCCGATTAATTGCTTTTATGACCTCATCTTAGCTAGGTGGTATACACTCTACACCATCATCTCTTATTGGTTCTGGGGTATCTTCTTCATCGCCACTATTTGATACTAGTAGCTTTTCGAAATGCTCCTACCAGATCCTCAACACGCTGTCTGTATCTGTCACCAGGTTTCCTTCTTCATCTCTACAGGAGGATGTGCCTGCACCAAAGCCTTCGGTTTGGTGTTTTACTCGTTGGTAAAATTTCCGGACTTCATTTTGACTCCTGTACATCTCGATTTGCTCACGCTCACGTTTTTCTCGTTCTTTCTTCTTTTTTCTGAAAACACGTTTCTCCTCTCTCCTTTTCTCCCGATAATTCTCCATCACGTTACGTGTTGCTACTGTCTGCAGGGTTGCCCTATACGCTGCGTTTTTCACATCAGTAGCATTACGACACTCCTGATCGTACCATGGGTTTCTTGGTGGTGGTTTTTGGTACCCAATTGTTGTACTCTGTCCACTTCAATAAAGAAGGACAGAAACCAATTCTATTCAATTTCAGTATCAATAACTTTAAATTAACGTTATCAAATGCTTTGCTGAAGTCGGTATAAATGCAATCCGTCTGATGTTTTCTTTTATACTTTCTCTCTTCGATACTGTAGTGCGTAAGGTATTGCTCCATAAAGTTAATCTTATAGGGTTCCTGTCAATTTTTTAAGCTGGATTTCATCCTATTTAGGAGACTGTACCAAAAAGTTTATGTTCAGTGATTCCTTTTCCAAAGATATTATTGTTTCCTAATGGAGTTCCGCAAGAAAGTCATCTCGGTCCGTTACTGTTTGTTCTTTATCTGCATGATCTTCCGAATTCCATTCGTTTTTCCCAAATATTTTCCCAAGATTATTTGTTTGTATTGTCCGCCCAGTCCTAGAATATGTTTGCATTCTTTGAAGCCCATTTTATAATTGTTACTCTGATAAAATTGACTCAGTTCAAGTTCACTTTTTAATTTTTTTTGGCCTTGCGTGGCCTAAATTGGAACCCATCTGAATTACTTTCACCTTATAAAAGTCGCTTAGTGGAAATTATTCTTCCAACACTAGAAAGAAGACGTTTTATGTTAAGAGCATTATTTATCATTACCTTTTCTTACGGGAGAAATAATTTATAATGCTCTTTTTCGAGGAACGCGTAATTTTTGAACCGTTGAAATTGTCGATCGCGTGAACTAATTATGAACTGAACAGCCCAATGAGTAATATATAATATCATATGTAATATATTATTGCATGCTATAAAGAATTCTATACTGGGCTTGGAAACAGTAGAACCTGGCATTTGAGCAGCATTTGTCAAATTTTATGTTATAGCTTCTGTTTGCTGTTGTTTGTGTAATTAACTTAGTTTACAGTATTGTTATCGATCTAATTCTAATTTATATTTGTTGTATAATTACTAATTGCCGCCTGATGACCTATTGTAAAACCACTACTAACCCGCCTTACTCCGGTCGGCAGGGGCTGGAGTGAGATGCATGGGAACGAACATATAATCAGTAGGTTACTAAAGTAGTTAGTTCCAAACGTTTTGTTATAGTAGAACGACAAATTTGGGAAATTGAAATTTTTTTAAGAATATTTTGAAGGGATTTCAATATTATTCAAGGGCTACAATAAGCTAGGATTTTTTAATACAATACAAGTTCTCTATGGGAAAAACCTATATTTACTCGAGTATCGATATGGCCTAATGTTCATTACTTAATATTAATTTATTGAAACTACTTAGAATACTTATTATGAATTAAGTGTCGAACTGCGATAAGATTGAGATTTTATAAATTGCAATTTAGTCGATCATCGGCGGTCTTTGGGTAAACGCGATTTTCTTTGTATAATCAAAAAAAAAAAAAAAATAGAATAAACGGATTATTAAATAGACAGGGGAAAACGTCGATAAGTTCGGTCGAACCGAACTGCATTCAAAATTCGGGACATTGTTTTGGGGACAATGTTATGGTGTTAAATTATAGTAGATTGTTCACGCTCTAAAAAAATAGTATTCCAAATTAAATAAATTTTGTATTCAAAAGGGATCCGATATTTAAATTTATTTAATTTACCGAACACAGTCGGTCTCTGAACGACTTTGCTCAATGAACGCCGTCGGTCACTGAACGACATTGTATTTTCTTCAACACCTTGAGTGTTGTTCACAGGTCCACTCACTTTGACCAACTGAACGGTGTCAAATAAGAACAATTTCATATAAAATCTGATAAATTGAATGAAGGTACGTTTGAAATATTGTTGTCCCATTTCATGGAATGCGGTGCTTAAAAGATCAAGTGTTGCAGTAGTGTTTTAATTATCGCTGGAGGGTCAGTAAATAATATGAAGTGACATTTAAAACCAAAGCACTCTCATAGACAACCGTGGAGCTGGACTGCAGGGCAAACAAGTGTGCTGCCGAATAAAACGGAGTTATGCCATCGACCACCAACCTTGTTAATGGTTGGTGGTCGATGGCATAACTCCGTGGAGAAATTATATAGGAAAGTCCTTCGAATGATTGTGAAAAGTAGTCATTCATTACGGTTGGTTGAACTGCCGGAACTTGAACGACCTAGTTCACTTTTAAAAAATTATCTAGTTCGTTCGATCACTGAACTGAACGAGATTGCCCAAGACTAGAACGAATGGCGGGATTCTATAAAAATACCGCACAAATTTCTATATAAGTCAGCCTTCTACTCAACGAGAATTCAAAATATAAAATTACAGCTAATAATATGGGAGCTTCCATAGTAGGGAGATTTACTATCATACCACAATTCAAAGGAGAACAAACTAAGGATTTTTAAAGAAAGTTATTGAGGGAGATTTTGTAGATCGTCGATTTTTTTCAACAATATTTTTCCAGAGGAACGCGTCCAAACCAAAGCTTAACTATCATACCACAATTCAAAGGAGAACAAACTAAGGATTTTTAAAGAATGTTATTGAGGGAGATTTTGTAGATCGTAGATTTTTTCAACAATATTTTTGCAGAGGACCGCGCCCAAACCGCCCAATAAATAACCCAGCTTCTCACGTATCATTATTATATTTTTCTTTTAGGAAAACTAACAAAAATTGAATGGAAACAATAAAACTGTGCGATAAGGAAATAAATATCAAGCAGCTGACTAAAATAATCTCTGAAATAGCCGTATATCAATTCAGTTGGGCGCCGTATTCCACTATAAACGGAATACTTTTTCCCAAAAATTGAAAATAAATTAAGAAGAGAGAGAGAGATTTCTAAAAACTCAAAAAACAACAACATGTGGTTAATCATTTTGTTGTTGTTGTGTGTGATTTTATTCCTTTGCCTCCGCAAACTCAATGAGAAATATCTTTTATCGTGTCTGTGTAAACGTATTCGGACCGTGGATGGCAGTAAATTGGAGGACAAAGTCTGTGTAATTCCGGGTAAGGTGCCAATGTTTGCAAATAATTTGGATCTATTGAATTTGACACCAGGTAAGAATCGAGAATTGAATTTTCAATATTTTGGTTCCGAATCTGAAATTCTGCATATAATGTATGTTCTTTCTACAAAACAATTTCTAGAAACAATTTTCGTATATGGTAGACGGCTCAACCGCATATCCCAGGGTAGGAGTTTTATTTTGTATTTCCTATTTGCCCCTGTTTACAGCATCAACAATGCCGAAGATGCTGCGGAATTTTTTCAGAACACCACAATATTAGAGAAATCAGTCATTTATAAATATTTAAAACCTTTCTTGGGTGACGGTTTACTAATTAGTTCGGGTAAGTGGCCAAAAATATTAACATTTGATCTCTTCTGTGGTTGTTATCAATATTTGTTCGTTGTAGATCGTAAATGGTTCAATAGGCGAAAACTTTTGACACCGGCTTTCCATTTTAATGTGTTGGAAACATTCAATGATATTTTCAAGTAAGTAAATGTTTTAAAAATTTTCTTTACAAATATTCCTTAGAATAATATTCTTTAAATAACCCAAGCTTCTATCTGGTCTTAAAAAATATTCTTAAAAAAAACAAACCTGTAGCAGCACTTAAAATCCTTAGTTCGGAAACGTTTTGTTATAGTAGAACGACAAATTTGAGAAAATTGAAAATTTTTTAAGAATATTTTGAAGGATTTCAATATTTTTCAAGGGCTACAATAGGCGTGGATTTTTTTAATACAAAAACATAAAAAAGCTAGGTGATCGCATTCAGGTAATACCGCCATCTCTTCAACCAGCTTCAGATTTTGGCACCTTCACCTTTATCTGTCGGTTTCAACATCCAGACTGAATCATTGACAATTATTTTCTTCACATTCTTGGTCCCACGATTTCCACATGGCTTCTCCACATCTTTACCCTCTTCCTTCATCTTCAAGGTCGTCAGTTTTGTCTACAGGCTCCAACTTCCCGGCCTCATTTCTAGGATTTATATTGGCAATCTTCATGGCCGAAAGGCTGTGTCATCGGCAAACTTTATCATTTTGTCTGCTCAACTCCTTTGGTATTCTTATTGGCAACGAAATCTTCCTTTGATTGGTCATAAGTGTTTTCGACAGGCTCCAACTTCCCAGCCGCATGTGTAGGATTTTTAACCACAATCTTCGTGACCGGAAGGACTCCTTTGGTTTTCTTTTATTGACAAAAGAAAAATCTTCCTTCGATTGGTTATCAGTTTTGTCGACAGGCTCCAACATCCCGGGCCGCATTTCCACGGTTTTTAGTCGGAATACCCATAATTAACGACCTCTGCTTACCGACCCGATAAACCTTTGTTGTCGCTTCTCAAGTTATTAATTTCCTTCTTTTCCCATGGCATTCCTGCTGACTGGTCTTTCTGTGTAGTCGCAACCAATTTCCCTATCCTTATTGGCGTTCGGACTCTGCTGATCGATGGGCCTTCTTCGAAAGAGCCAGTTCTTTTAAAAGTTTTCTATCCTATTTCTTACCTGATTTCCCTGCTGCCTGGACTTTCTGTGCAGTTGCAACTAATTCATTTTTAGGTTCGCGAACTTGCTTTTCTAAGACCGGGCATTTGTCTTTAGCCTCTTCATCCTTTGCTTGCAACGATTGCAACCTTTTTTAAAGGCAACCATTAGAGTCTTCCGTTGTTCTCATCTTCTAGCTTCATATTTCTTGCACTTAACTCCGCCACGTCCAAGCTTCCCTGACCTAAGCTTTCGTCGCTCTCCCTCCTCCTCCAAAACCGACTGAAGGTTGCCAATTTGCACATGGCCTGGCCTAAACGTTCCGCCATTTTGGATCGTCTTTCATTTCATCGAGTGTGCCCCACACTAGATCTCCTACACAGTAATATGCTCTCTCAATCTCATGCATATTCCCAGTGGTAAACAAACTGTCGAAAATCTCTACGAATCTGTCGACATTTTGTCGGTGCCGAGCTTTTGAACGACTCGTCTTCTGCGGAGTAATATCCCATGACCTAACCCCTTCGTTCTGTAGCTTCTGTAATCAGAACTCGCCAAAATGTCTGGCCGTTACACTCTTCTTCCATGGCACAGCCTTCTACTGACTAGGCATTTTATTTTTCGAATTTGATCTGTCTGAATTTTTCACCAAACTGATAGAATTTCCTCCACTTCTAACTCCATATTTTTTGCACGTATCTCCTTCACATCAATGCCGACTGAAGCTTCTCAATTTGCACTTGGGCTTGCCTAAACCCTCTTGCCATTTTGGATTTCATCTCCAATAGCTCCATCTGCCGAATAGTTTTCCATTTCATCGGGTGCGCCCCTCACTAGATATCCTGCATAGTCATATACGCTCTCTATCTTCCGCATATTCACAATCGTAAAAAGGCTATCGTATATCTCTAAGAATCTGTCTATACGTGCTAGTAGAGTCTTTATGTCTTCGGTCCTCCTCCAAAGCCGACTGAAGCTAAGCAATTTGCACTAAACCCTCCTGCCATTTTGATTTCGTTTCCAATAGCTCCATCCGACGGAACGTCTTTCATTTCATCAGATGCGCCCCTCACTACGTCTATATTAGCTACTAGAGTCTTTATGTGTACGGTCGGTGCCGAGCTTTTGTACGACTCGTCTTCACCGGAATAATATCCTAAAGTCTCAACCTTCGTTCTGTAGCTTCTGTAATCAGAACTGCCCCTCGCCAAAATGTCTCTTCTGACTCAGCATTATATTTTTCAATTTTCTTCCGTCTGAATGTTCCACCAAGCTTATAGAATTTCCTCGACCTTTAAGGTAAATTTTTTAGCATCAATTTCGTTCACACTCGTTCACTGACCTGGCTCGAAGGACCAATGTTAACAGGGTTCTTTATGACCCGGATATTCTCCGTGGATTGAAAGAACGTTTCTATTCGTTGAGCATTTAACTAAGAACTAAGTATGATAATATAACTTGGCCCGAAGGACCAATGTTAACAGGGTTCTTTATGACCCAGTTATTCTCCGTGGATTGAAAGAACGTTTCTATTCGTTGAGCATTTAACTAAGAACTAAGTATGATAATATAACTTGGCTCGAAGGATCAATGTTAACAGGGTTCTTTATGACCCGGATATTTTCCGTTTCTATTCCTTGTGCATTTAACTAAGAACTAAGTATGATAATATGACTTAACCTATCTTAGACTTATGTGTAAGAGAGAGAGAGAGGGCATACACATCTGCCGTAAAACATATAGTTGGTCCCTGTTTAACGAAATTTGCTCTCTTTTACACAAGAGACATGACGGAATATTCTTCCACAGGGTAGCACTTACATTTGCAAACTACACAGGCGTCATATCGCTACCAATGATTTGCGTACTGATGTTTATGAAGATAACAAAGTTCATACGGTCATCTATTTCATAATTCTATTCCGACTTCTGATCTAATCACAAAACGTAATCAATTGCGCAGGCGACTTCTGTACATACCTGAAAATAAAAACAAAAATTATGAGAATTATTTCTTTGATTCGAAATTAGATTAGTATCAAATTTTTATTTCAAATGTGATTAAATTGTATTCCTAATTCGACAGACCTCCCTATTCATACTGAGTTTTGGAACTCCGAATGTACTTTAAGTCCAATTGCAAGCCATCAAAAAGGACTGTACCCGATAAACATACAAAAATAAATCATGGAATTGAGGGAGAGAAAATTTATTTGTTTATATTTTTCTCTTCTCTCTTTTTTACATTTCTCTCTTCTTAAGAGCGAATAAAACCTTAACTTAGACACCCAGATACATACCTCTAATGTAATAATTCAAGTTTTAACGAATAAATTATAAAATCCGATAAGAGAAATAATAACGGTGAAACTGCAGAAAATGCGGTAAATAGTCATTCTGAATAATTGAGGATGCCGGGTAATTATTCGTCTGCAAGTTTTTCATTCAAAAAAGAGGAATCTGAATCGAATAAAGGTGTCTGGTTACATTGTTTTGATTTACATAGAGGGCAATCATATCAATTATAGTAAAATGTAGATTACTGATGTTTTATATATTTTTCAATCGGAAAATATTGGGACCTATCGCATTTTTTTAAAGACCTTAGAAATTTGGATTTTTTAAGCAATATTTTTCTAACGGCCAACCAAGGCGTGGAATTTTTAAAGAATATTTTTCTAAGGGCCAACCAAGGCGTGGATTTTATAAAGAATATTTTTCTGAGGGCCAACCAAGGCGTGGATTTTTTAAAGAATATTTTTCTAAGGGCCAACCTAAGGCGTGGATTTTTTAAAGAATATTTTTCTAAGGGCCAACCTAAGGCGTGGATTTTTTAAAGAATATTTTTCTAAGGGCCAACCTAAGGCGTGGATTTTTTAAAGAATATTTTTCTAAGGGCCAACCTAAGGCGTGGATTTTTTAAAGAATATTTTTCAAAGGGCCAACCTAAGGCGTGGATTTTTTAAAGAATATTTTTCTAAGGGCCAACCAAGGCGTGGATTTTTAAAAAATATTTTTCTAAGGGCCAACCAAGGCGTGGATTTTTAAAAAATATTTTGTTAGAGGCCAACCAAGGCGTGGATTTTTAAAATATATTTTTTTAAGGGCCAACCAAGGCGTGGATTTTTAAAAAATATTTTTCTAAGGGCCAACCTAAGGCGTGGATTTTTTAAAGAATATTTTTTTTTGTTGTAGTTTGTATAACCATTCCAATATGGGCTAATACACATTAAAATACAATATGCATGACGAAATTAAATGTCGAACTAACTGTGATAAGATTGAGACTTAAATAGATGACATTT
>NW_026878422.1:0-23870 GCF_032173495.1 Musca vetustissima | reverse complement strand
GTGATGTCTGCCAAATTTCGTGAAAATCGGCCCAGATTTAGATATAGCTCCCATATATAGTTTCGTCCGATTTCATGTAAATGGCGTACCAAAGACCCTATATACCTTTCGATTTGCACAAATTTGGTATAACGTACTGAAGTGGGCCTAGAGTGATGTCTGCCAAGTTTCGTGAAAATCGGTCCAGATTTAGATATAGCTCCCATATATAGCTCGTCCGATTTCAGGTAAATGGTGCACCAAAGTCCCTATATATCTTTCGATATGCACGAAATTTGACCTAACGTACTGAATTGAGCCTAGAATGATGTCTGCCAAGTTTTGAGAAAATCGGTATAGATTTAGATATAGCTCCCATATATAGTTTTGTCCGATTTCATGTAAATGGTGCACCAAAGTCCCATATATCTTTCTATTTGCACGAAATTTGGCATAATGTGCATGATGTGTGCTGAGTTTCGTGCATGATGTGTGCTGAGTTTCGATTCAGATTATGATATATATATTTTCGTCCGATTTAATCTAAATAATGCACCAAGTTCTTACGTTGCATAGCGTTTTGAATTTAATCCAGAATAATGTGTGCCAAGTTTAGTGAAAATCGGTTGAGATTTAGATGTAGCTCCTTTATATTATACATTGATTTTAAGTAATTGACGCACCAAGGAACCAATGTATCGCTGATAAGAACACAACGTACTGAAATCAGTATAGCCTAACCTGTGGCAAGTCTCATTCTATGTCGTTTTGACATGTAGATAAATATCACATATTTTATTTCATACAATTTCATGATAATAGTCCTGTTTAATATACTCATAGTGGTGAAGGGTATCATATAGTCGGCCCGCCCGACTTTACTACTTTCCTTACTGGTTAATGTATAAAATACACCTTTCCTATGAAATAATTAACCTACATAAAATCGTATTCAAAAGAAAACAAATCAATTTAAATATAAGCTGTCACTGCTATTTGTTTTCCATTTCATCTGTGTCTCACTCTCTCTCACTCTCTCTGTGCGTGTTTGTGTGTCTCGATAATGCAGTTATATCTTACACCTGACAGATATCACTTTATTGAATTCTTTTCTATTTTCTTTTCAATCTGTTTTTCGTATTTCTGCAGTTCTTTTGTATTTCTATTGTATTTGCCACGACTGGCATCATCACGATTTCAATTTGATTTGCACGTGACAAACTGTAGAAGACTATTAGCTATGCTGTCACCGTGCGAACACACGTTTAAATGCAAATAAATGTGTCCCACTTTCCTTTAATCCAACTAATCTGTCAATAATTCACCACCTGCACACACACACACAAAGACACACTCCACACTCTTGGTCATGTTTAATAATTGATCACTTATACCGTGTACGGAATATCCGCTTGTTGTTTTGTTATATCCAAATTACAGGCATTATTATCCTTTTGTCATTAGCCACAATCATTTTCAAGCAATTACTTGGAATTGTGTTCACCGTTAAGTGCATAACAGCGGTTTAAGACATAACGGACGCATTGAAGATATGGGAGTTACTGGAACAATGGATGGGATGGTTGGCACACAAATGCAGTTTAATGTAGTGGTTTTAAATGTTACTACTACTATTCCTTGGCAAATGATGAAAAGTTTTAATATAGATAATTTTTCTGCTATAGCAGCCACACATAAGTCCATATGAAGGTCACACCCGAGTTTAAATGTTTTGAAGGTCTTAAGAAAGTTTTCTTATCGATGTGTAAGAACCCTGAATTTAAATCTGCTTTTAATTCTTGGTTATAGTCCATTTTCCATATCACCGCCTATTTTACAGTGACCGTAAATTCCAATCGAACAACTCACTTTTACAGATTTAACTTGATTTTTTTTTAAATAAAAACCAGTAAGGAAAGTAGTAACGTAGGACGGGACCGACTAAATGATACCCTTCACCACTATGGGTATATTAAACAGCTGATGATATTTATCTAAATGCGAATCTACCTAGATATATCCATAAACATATCATTCGTTTGTTGCAATGGGACAAAAGTATGTAAATCGACTTCAAACAAGTATAAATAGGTCATCCGTTGGACTATGCCTGTACTTCTAGAAAACGCAACAATTCTATGCTCAATTTTGTACGTTGTGCAAAATTTGATGTCAATGTGACTAACATGAGGAGTTTGATGCACAATTTACTTAAAATCGGGCAAAAACATATATGGAAGCTTTATCCAAATATGAAGCGATTTCAACGAAACTTGTCAAAGGTTAGGTTACCCTAATTTTAGTACGTTTTGTTCGTTGGTGCGTCGATTACTTAAAATCAATCTATAATAAAAGGGAGCTTTATCTAAATCTCAACCGATTTTCACGGAACTAGGCACACATCATTCTAGACAATATTTACATTAAATCGGACGAAAATATATATAAGAGCTATATCCAAATCTGGACCGATTTTCTCGAAACTTGGCAGACATCAATCTAGGCTCAATTTAGTACGTTATGCCAAATTTGGTGCAAATCGAAAGATATATAGGGACTTTGGTGCACCATTTACATGAAATCGGACGAAACTATATATGGGAGCTATATCTAAGTCTGGACCGATTTTCTCGACTCTTAACACACATCATTTTTGACCTAATTTAGTACACTATACCAAATTTCGTGCAAATCGAAAGATATATAGGGACTTTCCTACACCATTAACATTAAATCGGGCGAAACTATATATGGGAGCTATATCTAAATCTGAACCGATTTTCAGGAAACTAAACGCACATCTGTCTAGACCTAATTCAATACTCTGTGCCAAATTTCATGCAAATCGAATGATATATAGGGACTTTGGTGCACCATTTACATTAAATCGGGCGAAACTATACATGGGAGCTATATCTAAATCTGAACCGATTTTCAGGAAACTTAACACACATCATTCTAGACCTAATTCATTACTCTGTGCCGAATTTCGTGCAAATCGAGAGATATGTAGGGACTTCGGTGCACCATTTACATTAAATTGGACGAAAACATATATGGGAGCTATATCTAAATCTGAACCGATTTTTCCCAATTCCAGTAGGGTTCGTCCTTGGGCCAAATAAGTGACCTATGCCAAAATTTCATCCAAATCTGATCATAAATGCGACCTTTGTTCACAAAAATACATGGACGGACAGACAGGCGGACACGCTTAAATCGACTCAGAAAGTGATTCTATGCATATTCTCAAAAGGAACCATGTGTCTATCTCGTTTCCTTTTGCCTGTTACATCAATATGCACAAAGACATAATAACCTATACCACAGTGTGGTGAAGGACATAAATACTTAAATTGTTCAACTAAGTCTTTGTTTTGGCTTAAACCACCTACATCATTATTTTCATATTTTATTATTTTGAAAAAAATCGACATGCCTCTAACATAGCATTTCGGTTTAATCAGAGGATAGATCCTTTAAGTTCCTCGTGGTAGTAGGTATTGTCCTTGTGTAATAACCCAATAACATTAAATAATCCTAACAATATATTCTATTATTTGGTAACCACTGTGTTCATATGAATGTGTTCAATTATACCACCATCCCCAAAAAGAACTACAATTAAAGACATGCATATATATATATATACATATTTTTATATTTACGTACTGTGTGTCTTTTATTGTCCGAACCATATACTCGGCCGAAAGGGAAATTATTATATTTCAATTAATAAACGTCAATTACCATGTACAACCATGCACCAAGCAGAATAAGGTCAGCCGCAGAGGCAAACACGAGCAAACAAATTAATTCCCCCTTACAGCAATTGCTCGGTGTCAGCAACAACACTGCAATCGCACTAAACTGGCAGATTGGTGGGCAGGCAGGCAGGGGAGCAAGCAAGCAAATACCATGAGGCTATCCATATACGCTTCACTCCTTTTGTGATATTAGCCACACACGCACACACAGACACCGAAACAGTCACTTTCACTACTCGTCATCGCCCTTTGCGTTCGATTCGAAAAAGCAAAATAATGTGCATCTATGGTCGGGGATCTGTTTTGTTTCCGATGTGCGTATGTGTTCGTATGAATGTTTGTGTAAATGACCTTAGAATCCAAACAACTAACTAATGCATGTGCTCGGTGTCAGAGATCAACATTGTGACATTACGAGCACATTGTGTATAATAGGTTTGTTCCTTGTTAGGAGATATTTATTCATTGCAGATCAACTAACTTGCAGTTAGTTAATTGTATATTTTAACTAAAAGCGTCGATTAAAAAAAATACTTCAAAAATAACTGCAAGCGCGGATTTTTAAAGGATTGGATTATTGAAGAAAAATTTTTCAAGGATAACTACAAGCGTAAAATTTATATAGAAAAGTTTTTTAAGGATAACTACAAGCGTAATTTTTATACCCTTCACCACACTGTGGTACAGGGTATTATGTCTTTGTGCATATGTTTGTAACAGGCAAAAGGAAATGAGGTAGACACATGGTTCCTTTTTAGAATATGCATAGAATCACTTTTTATGTCGATTTATGCATGTCCGTCTGTCTGTCCATGTTAAATTGTAAACAAAGTACAGGTCGCATTTATGATCCGAATTGGATGAAATTTGGCATAGGTCACTTATTTGGCCCAAGGACGAACCCTATTGAAATTGGGAAAAATAGGTTCAGATTTAGATATAGCTCGCATATATAGTTTCGTCCGATTTCATGTAAATGGTGCACTAAAGTCCCAATATATCTTTCGATTTGCACCAAATTTGGCATAACATACTGAATTGAGCCTAATGTGATGTCTGCCACGTTTCGAGAAAATCGGTCCAGATTTAGATATAGCTCCCACATATAGTTTCGTCCGATTTCATGTAAATGGTGCACCAAAGTCACTATATATCCTTTGATTTGCACGAAATTAGGCATAACGTACTGAATTGAGCCTAGAATGATGTCTGCCAAGTTTCGTGAAAATCGGTCCAGATTTAGATATAGCTCCCATATATAGTTTCGTCCGATTTCATGTAAATGGTGCACCAAAGTCCCTATATATCTTTCGATTTGCACCAAATTTGGCATAACGTACTGAATTGAGCCTAGAGTGCTGTCTGCCAAGTTTCGAGAAAATTGGTCTAGATTTAGATATAGCTCCCATATATAGTTTCGTCTGATTTCGTGTAAATGGTGCACCAAAGTCCTATATATCCTTCGATTTGCATGAAATTTAGCATAGCGTACTGAATCTAGCCTAGAGTGATGTCGGTCAAGTTTCGTGAAAATCGGTCAAGGTGTATATAGATTCGTCCGACTTTTTGTTATTGGTGCACCTAGCCCTATTGTTCCGATTGAGAGTAAATTTAGCACAGAGTACAAAATTAGGTCCTGATTGATGTATACGAAGTTTTGTTAGAATCTATCCAGATTTAGATATAGCTCTCATATATAGTTTCCTCCGATTTGATGAATACAGAATTAGTCATGTATACGAAGTTTTGTTGGAATCGGTTTAAATTTAGATATAGCTCCTTTATATAGTTTCGTCCGATTTTATGTAAATGGAGCACCATACTGCTAATATATGTGTCCTATATTCACGAAATTTAACAGCGCTATGGAATGTTTTTTGTTACGTTTGAAATCGGTTAAGATTTATAAAACTTACATTTAGTCCTAATTTATGTAGATGGTGCACCGTAGATCCTGTTTTATTTGCACGATATTTTGGTTCGATTCAGATGCAGGTACATTCGTGTTACATGAAATATTGCAGAGCGTATTGGATTGAAGTCATTTCAGGTATATTTTCATCCGATTTCATATAAATGGTGTACCAAATAACTAATGTTTGGAACCTAGAATATGATTTTGTGCTGAGATAAATTTTGGATAGCGCTTTGTGCTGCAGTATACTAAATGGTGGATCGGAATGGTATGTGTAACTTGAAATAGTTAATTTCATCCGATTCCATTTTAATGGTCCTCCAAAGAAGCTATGTCCAAAGTTGTGAAGAGAATCAACGCCGTCCGACTTTATGATACCTTTATTTCTTCAGGCATAACTAAAAGAGTGAATTTTTTGAAACATTTTTTTAAGGATAACTGTATTTTAAAGGATACATTTTCAAGGATATATATATAAGAGTGAGACCGAATAAATAGAATAGGCCGAATAATAGTTTCCTATATTCGTAGTTCGCTTAGGAATAAAGATCGCATGACCGCATTTTTTCACCGAATAGGCTATAATTTAGTACTTTGAGTTCTTATTGAGTATCAAATCTCTCCACAATAGATTATAATTATCGGTCCATTTTTTCGGGTAGCCCTCATATAGGGGTACCCCCAATTTTCGGTATTTTGGGGTTCTTGAGCGCGGTTTTCAACCGAATTCGCTGTAATTTGGTATTTTGTAGTCGTACATGGTAACAATCTTCCCTACCAAAAATTATTAATATTCGCTCCCTTTTAGGGGTAGTCCCCTTATAACCCCCTTTTTTATTTTAAAATAATTAGCTGATTTTTTCCGTGTGTTGGGGTTACCCCATATAGCTATATTTCATCATAGTAGGTGGATATTCGGTAGGCGAAATTTTCGGCTCATACCTCAAATAGTATGGAATTCTAAAACGATTTAGTCGATTTAGCCATATGTTGTAATCATTTTTTTCTCTCATAGGATATCGATATAAAAACTAAAACGTGAGGTTTGAGAATGAACTGTATCGACCCGCCTTTAGGACCAGGTCCTATATAAAATATCCTACCTATTTAATATTTAGCATGATGGACGGTGTTGGGATTCAAAACTACAATATTAGCTTGGAACTTGAGCTATATCGGCCTTTAATTAGTCCTAACCCCTTATATAATGAAAACACAAAGTAAATGCTAATTCCTACACAATGTTGTCAATATTGGTCCCGCTTTAGTATGCCTCATATATAATATTGTCCTCCAAATTTTCAGGATTTTAGACACCTGTTTCACCATACCATGCGTTATCCATATCGGTTCACGTTTTGGGGTTTTGAGATTTTAGGAAAGCCCTTCTATTTGGTTTACAACAATTGATTGGAAGAATTGTCGTTATATGTATGTTCCCTATGTTTTCATTTCAAAAATTTGTCAGTATTTCTATGGTGGACGGTATACCCGGCCAAACTTAACGCTTTTTTACTTGTTAAATATTACTAGGGTGGATTTTTGAAGAATATATATATATATATATATAACACACGTTACAAACATGGATGTTTTGAAGAATATTTTTCCAGGACAACTACAATTCTGGATTGTTTAATGAATATTAACGAAAAATACATGTTATTTTTTCTAGTCGATCGATCGAAGATTTGTAACGAAGAGGAAACCCTCCGACTTATCAAGCACATTAAAATTACAAAGGCATATATTGATAACTTGTATTTATATCGAAGTTATTATGTTTAGAAATTATCATTACTCATGCAGTAGTCTTTTTCAAAACACATTATTTTTCTGCTTTGAAAAGGACTGCTTCTTTTTCAAAATTTCCTATTGAAAATTGAGTGAATCAGACTATTGTTAATTTTTTTTTTTATTTCTTATTTATTCATGTCTGTATGCGTTTGCGTATGTTGTGAAACCGACTGACACAGATGTGAATATGGGTTTGACATTAGCCTTAGTGTCTTTGTGATTTAATATAAATTTAATATGCAATTATGTTGTTTCCTGCCAACTGGAATTAAAAACCAAACCACAAAAGTCAAAACATTTCTAATTGATTAAAATGAGATTTGCTTTGTCGGTCGGTCGCTCGTTCAGTTGGTTGATTGTTTGGTTAGACGTTCGGCATTTGCCATAGAATACACAAGGGCATTTTAATTATAACGAATTGAATGGAAATTAAATAATAATACTTAATTGGCAAATGATGTTATTGATATATGAAATTAAAGTAATAGCATTTGCCGGTAAGAAGAAGTAAATTTTAGTATGTGTGTAGTTGTGTTAAATAATTCTACTACATGCTGTTAGTAATGTCGGATTGAATATAGTTTCGGGAAGCTATGGGGATAAAGTTATGGAATAAGGGTAAATTTATTATTATAAATTTCTCGTCTTAACCGCTCAAAAATGCGATGGTTTGAGCGACATTCGTCTTCTCATGTTCGTTTTCCCTTACTTCAAAGTTGTCCAAGCAGAAGAGTCGTCATATTATTTTTTTAAGAGGATAATTTGCTTCGCAATAATATTTCATTCCGCTTGTAACACCTCGATGTCATCTTGGAAGTTCCTATAAAGTATGTATTAGTGAAATTCTAAGTCGATTTAACACAGGGCGTTTGTGTGTTAGAAAAGAGATAGCAATATTTTTTAGATTTTTCTATATAAATTACGTGGTGATTTTTTAACGTTTTGATCGAATTTTAAACCAATGGGCTGTAAAAAACAAATAAAATAAATATTGCTAACAAACAAAAACAATGACAGCACTTATCCGTATTTGACATTATCAATAAATTATTTAAACATTTGTGAATGTGAATTAATGAGTAATTTTAGCAAAACCTATAATCTTTGACATATGCATTTTGGAGAATTGTCAATTAAGTGCAAACAATAAAAAACATTATTTATTTAATTAGTTTTAATTTATTTCATTATCGTCAAATTAATCAGTAATTATTTATTGAATGTTAATATATTTTCCGACAAACGTTGTTTTGCCTTATCAATAGTGCATCAATATAAGGTTGGTAAAAAACTTTTGCCACTAAGTTTATGTCAATAAAAAATATTAACTGTTACCCCAACGCAGGCCCAAGCATATAACAGTGTATAATTTGATAGAACTATATTAATTTTGTTTTTCCGTTTGTAACTCATCGAAATAATCATAGGGTCGGACTATAAAGTATATATATTATTGATCAGCGTGAAATTTTAAGACGATCTAAGCATGTCCGTCTGTCCGTCTGTTGTAATCACTCTAGCGTCTAAACGAGTTGACATAGAACGCTAAAATTTTGCATAGAGTCGTCTTTTGTCTGCAGGCAGGTCACGTTCGAAGATGGGTCCACGTTTAGGCATAGCTCCCTATAAGGGTACACCCCAATTTTCCGTATTTTGGGGTTCTTGAGCGCGTTTTTCAACCGAATTCGCTGAAATTTGGTATATTGAGTTGCTATTGGGTACCCAATTTCTCCACAAAAATTATACATATAGACCCATTTTTTCTGGTAGCCCCCATATAACGGTACTCTCCAATTTTCAGTATTTTGGGGGTTTTGATCGTAGTTTTCAACCGAATTGGCTGTAATTTAGTACATTGAGTTCTTATTGGGTAGCAAATCTCTCTACTAAAAATTATATACATAAGTCCATTTTTTCTGGTAGCCGCCATATAAGGGTACCCCCCAAATGTCGGTATTTTGGGGTTCTTGAGCGCGTTTTTCAACCGAATTCGCTGAAATTTGGTACACTTGGTTCTTATTAGGTGCCAAATATCTAAACCAAAAATTATAAAGATAGGTCTAATTTTTCTGGTAGCCCCCATATAAGGGTACCACCAATTTTCGCTATTTTAAGGTTCTTGAGCAGGTTTTTCAATCGAATTCTCTGAAATTTGGTATTTTGTAGTCGTATATGGTAATAAATTTCCCTACAAAACATTATTAATATGCACCCCATTTTTGGGGATAGTCCCCATATAACCCCATTTTTATACCCTTCACCTCAGTGTGGTACAGGGTATTATGTCTTTGTGCATATGTTTGTAACAGGCAAAAGGAAACGAGATAGACACATGGTTCCTTTTGAGAATATGCATAGAATCACTTTCTGAGTTGATTTATGCACGTCCGTCCGTCTGTCCGTCTGTAGATGTTAAATTGTAAACAAAGTACAGGTCGTATTTATAATCCGATTTGGATGGAATTTGGCTCAAGTCACTTATTTGGTCCAAGGACGAATCCTATTGAAATTGGGAAAAATCTGTTCAGATTTAGATATAGCTCCCATATATATTTTCATCCGATTTAAGGTAAATGGGGACCCAAAGTCCCTATATATCATTAGATTGCATGAAATTTGGCACAGAGTACTGAATAAGATCCCGAATAATGTGTGCCAAGTTTCGAGAAAATCGGTTCAGATTTAGATATAGCTACCATATATAGATTCATCCGATTTAAGGTAAATGGTGCACCAAAGTCCCTACATATCATTCGATTTGCACGCAGTTTGGCACAGAGTACTGAATCAGGTCCAGAATAATGTGTGCCAAGTTTCGAGAAAATCATTTTAGATTTAGATATAGCGCCCATATATAGTTTCGTACGATTTAAAGTAAATGGTGCACCAAAGTCCCTATATATCATTCGATTTGCATGAAATTTGGGACAGAGTACTGAATAAGGTCCAGAATAATGTGTGGCAAGTTTCGAGAAAATCGATTCAGATTTATATATAGCATCCATATATTATTTTGTCCGATTCTATGTAAATGGTGCACCAAAGTTCCTATATACCTTTCGATTTGTATGAAATTTGGCATAGCTTACTGAATTAATTCTAGAATGATGTGTGCCAAGTTTCGCGAAAATCGGTCCAGATTTAGCTCCCGTATATATTTTCGTCCGATTTAAGGTAAATTGGTGACCAAAGTTCCTATATATCTTTCGATTTGCAAGAATTTTGGCATAGGGCACTGAATTGGGTCCGGAATGATGTGTGCTAAATTTCGTGAATATCGTTTAAGATTTAGATATAGGTCCTATATATACTTTCGTCCAATTTTAAGTAAATGGTGTACTAAAGACCCATAGCTTGGCTGATTGGCAAAACGTACTGAAATTAGTATAAATTCATGTTGATTGTAAACCAAATAATCAATGGGTGCTTGATTGATATTACATTTTAAACAGTGAAGCATACCAAATAGCGTGCGTAAAGTTTGCTTAAAGTCTATTTAAAAAGTATGAAATATATTGCAAAATGGCATATGTAAGGATTGATGTTAGTCGGTTTACTTATAGATAAAGATCGAATTTTTGTCAATGTTCCTTCAAAAAGACGACATCTGTAAAGATACATATGTAGAATATCCCCAAAGTGGTGAAGGGTATCATATAGTCGGCCCAGTCCGAATTTACTACTTTCCTTACTGGTTTATTTTAAAATAGTTATGCAATTTGTTCCGCGTTTTGGGTTTGGTCCTAAGACTCTCTTGTAATCGTATCACCTGCGGAGGATATCGAGATAAAAAAACTAGAACGTAAGGTTCGATAATGAACTATATATGAACTATAACCCGTATTTAGACCTAGCCCCTGTGTGGGAGGTACCAGAAGGACAGAACTTGAACTAATTTTAGAATAAATAATAAGATGGCCAAAGTTTGTATGACATCAAAATTTTCTGAAACAAGAACCATCTTAACCGTGTCATTATCCATAAAGCTGACGATATAATTGTCCATTAAAAATTTCAGAAAATTATTTTATAGTTTACATTGTGGTTTACATAACTGGTTTGTGGAAATGTCGATATAGGTCCACTTTTTAGTATTTTCCCTATATTTTCATTTCAAGTACCTGTCAGTATATCTATGGTGGAGGGTATCCAAAGTTCGGCCCGGCCGAACTTAAAGCTTTTTCACTTGTTAAACATTAACTCTAAGTCGTGAAATGTTGTAATCGGATTTGTTATATCCTCACATTTTTTAACAACTTGATTTTAATTTAACATTCGAATAAGTTGTTGTTTAAGGACAAAAAAAAAAAAAAGAAACATTGTCGAGAAAATAATACAATTTTTGAAAAATATGAAAATGAGATTTCATGACCAACAGCTTGGCTCTAAAGAAAATAGGAAAACAAAACCAATATCTGACGGGTATACTAATAATGCTATCATTACCATTATTCATTATTGGTCGATGTTGACCTAACTCAAAATATGGTTTTTTGAGTTAGGTATCATAAAATACAACAATTTATTTAAAGATTAAAGCTCGATACAAAAATTCGGGAATTGTAAATATTACTTAATATATTTGTTTTGGCGGAATATCAGAATTAGTTTGCATATTTTCCTAATCTGACAACATACGATTTATAAGTCCTTTGAGTCGTCAAAATCGGTGTAGACAACGTTCGATTATTACAATTTCCCGACTTTTTTATGTTTAAATTTAAATGTATTCTTCCCGAATATAAGAAAATGTTCAATAATACTTTCGTATTTTGTTGACGTATTTGTAATCGTATGTAGGGAATTACTAACATCATTAAACTATATTGAATACTTTGATAGACGTTTTTACTAAAACATAATAACATATGTCTATGTATTGGCAATTTTCTCAAAAATATTCCTGTTTTTTCCTTTTAAGGAGATTATCAAGTTTCGGTCAGTGGCCCACATATCACATTGGATGTGTGTTGTATTTATAATTTCAGAACAATGTGTTCTATTATTGTGTGCTTTTAAACATCCTTATCCGATTTTTCTCAACATTTTATTTCATAAAAACCTTCTCACTGATAACTGAAAGAAATTTTGAGTCAAATCGCTCCAGCCGTTCTCAATTGATGCGTTAGTACACAGCTAAATTTATACAGATTAGTAATTGGTCATGATTTCCAGTTGTCATTTCCAATTTTAAAATTAGGTTTTTCTTGTAAGCAAGCGTTTGTAATGTTTGATGATCAGTTCCCTCCCTCTATAAGAATTTTCGTCCAAATTTGATATCGCTTGGCCACTTTTAATTCAAACATTTCGCATCGTATTATATTTTTAGAACCTAAATAAAGTTCGAAAAGGGTAGCAACAAACTGTCAATTATAATTATCAAAATTCTTGAAAAGGGGGAATATGGCCCTTTTTATACCCTTCACGCAGGGTATTACGTCTTTGTGCATATGTTTGTAACAGGCAAAAGGAAACGAGATAGACCCATAGTTCCTTTTGAGAATATGCATAGAATCACTTTCTGAGTCAATTTATGCATGTCCGTCCGTCTGTCCGCCTGTACGTCTGTTGGTGTCTGTTGTAAACAAAGTACAAGTCGCATTTATAATCCAATTTGGATGAAATTTGGCACAGCTCATTTGTTTGGCCCAAGGACGAACCCTATTGAAATTGGGAAAAATCTGTTCAGATTTAGATAGCTCCCATATATATTTTCGGCCGATTTAAGGTAAATTGTGGACCAAAGACCCTATATATCAGTAGATTTGCACGAAATTTAGTATAAAGTACTGAATTGAGCCTAGAATGATGTCTGCGATGTTTCGTGAAAATCGGTCCAGATTTATATATAGCTCCCATATATAGTTTCGTCCGATTGCATGTAACTGGTGCACCAAAGTCCCTATATATATTTCGATTTGCACCAAATTTGGCATAATGTACTGAATTGAGCCTAGAGTGATGTCTGCCAAGTTTCGAAAACGTCGGTCCAGTTTTAGATATAGCTCCCATATATAGTTTCGTCCGATTTCATGTAAATGGTGCACCAAAGTCCCTATATATATTTCGATTTGCACCAAATTTGGCATAACCTACTGATTTGAGCCTAGAGTGATGTCTGCCAAGTTTCGAGAAAATCGATCCAGATTTACATATAGCTCCCATATATAGTTTCGCCCGATTTCATGTAAATGGTGTACCAAAGTCCCTATATATGCTTCGATTTGCACGAAATTTGGCATAACGTAGTGAATCGAGCCTAGAGTGATGTCGGTCAAGTTTCGTGAAAATAGGTCAAGGTTTAGATATAGCTCACATATATATTTTCATCCGATTTAATGTAAACTTAGTCCAGAATAATGGGATCCAAATTTCGTGAAAATCGGTTGACATTTAGATATAGCTTCCTTTTATTACAGATTGATTTTAAGTAATTGACGCACCAAGGAACCAGAATAGTATAACCTAACCCGTGACAAGTTTCATTGAAATCGCTTCATATTTGGATATAGCTTCCATATATATTTTCGCCCGATTTTAAGTAAATTGGGTATCAAACTCCATATGTTAGTCAGATTGACATCAAATTTTGCACAACGTACAAAGTTGAGCATAGAATTGTTGCGTTTCCTAGAAGTACAGGTATAGTCCAACCGATGACCTATTTCTATTTGTTTGAAGTCGATTTACATATTTTTGTCCCATTGTAACAAACGAATGATATGTTAATGGATAGATCTAGGTGGATTCACATTTAGATAAATATCACCAGCTGTTTAATATACCCATAGTGGTGAAGGGTATCATATAGTCGGCCCCGTCCGACTTTATTACTTTATGCTATTACTATGCATTCGCCACATTTTCATATGGTACTCGTTTTGTGTTTTTGATTCTGGTTTCACATGAACCTCAGACTAAATTAACTGATGTCGAATTACTTATTTTGCCTAGTCATTGCTTCCGTATCTTTTGTTTCTTCGAAAAATTGTCAGTAACATTCTAATTACACCTCGATTTATCCCAATACAGACAATAACACAACACAAGGGACATATTGGAAGTAAGGCAACATTAAGATAAATTAATGTAATTTTTCTCCCCTTATCCATTTTTCCATTACATTTGTTGTCTTTGTGTTTTTTTCCATTTTCATTCGGCCACAGATTGAAAACGGAAATGGCAATGTAACTAAAGAGATTTTAAACTCCCTCTCAGCTCAGAATCACTACACTCGAGTAACACAAACAGACTACATAATTAAGTCATTTGCTTTCAAGATTATCTTTAATCCATGACATGTTGAAGTGTCGCCCGAACATGTTTTTCTACTCCGCCGTTTGGGGCTTTGTTAAAACCATTTCCACGAAAATCTTCTCCTTTGAATAAAAAACCAAAAAGAGAAAAAATGTGAAAACATTTTAATAAAATTGCTGTTTAAGATAAAGGCAGCGGAAAAGTCACTGTGGGCTGACATCAGCTGCACAAAGGCGATGACGACATGCGAAATTTTATAATTGCGGGAGATCCAAAAGCGACACAACGTAGCCCAACTTCCTTGTATTATATATATGTATATAAGCTGAGGGGCATGGTCATATGCAGCGTTGTGTGTTGTCGTAAACTTTAATCTCATTAGGGGGCCGTTAATCCTTTTTTGTCGTGCAAAGAGATTTTTAAAAGGGTTTAGTTTATTTTCTGATTATTGTGATAAAGCCAACCAAAACCATTTTACAAGGCAAACAAACATTACCACAATCACAACCGCACACACACATATATACGCTCGCAAATAGTATCTAAGCTTTATTCGAGCACATTAACTTTATTGTGGTTAATAATGAAAACAACATTTTTATTTTCATGGAATTAGGATGAAAGGGTGACATTTTCACAGGAAATCTTTGGTATTTCGTATGTACGTATAGTGTGGGTGAAGTTTAAAGTGTTGTAAAATTCTAGGAAACTAGCGATAAAACTGGACAAAATAAAACATTATCATTATAGTACATGTAGCTAAATCTGGCTTCTATTGTGGTTTGATTTATGCAAAAAAATATAATGGGGGGTGTTGAATATTTTAATTTGTGTTTTAATGATTTACATGGAATTAGTCTATTTTTAAAGCAATAATTATATGACGCACTAAGAGGGAAATATACCTTAAAATTTGTGAAACTCTAAATATGAAATCGCGTTTCATACACCCTCGAGCTCATAAGGGTATACTTTGCAACGGGGCCGACTATATGATACCCTTCACCACAATGGGTATATGTAAAAGATGCATCCTAACAGAAGGGCCATTGAAATTGGGTGAACTAAAATATGTGACTTTATCTATATGTGAATCGCCTTAAATGAATCCATAAACATGTTCATTGTTACAATGGGACAAAATTATGTAAATCGATTTAAAGCAAATATCAATCGTGCACTCGTTGAATACTTGGAACACGAAGTTGGTTCGAAATATATATGGGCTACATCTGTACTTCCACACACAACTACGTCATTCTTCTCTATCCAAATATGACGGATTCTAAGGATACTTGTCACAGTTTAGTTTAGACTAATTTATGCACGTTTTGTTCCTAATAGACATATTTTGGGTCCTACTTAAAATCTGACGAAACCATTTGGGGGCTATATTTAAATCTGGACGGATTCCAACAAAACTTAACACACGTTTGGCGAAACTATCACGAACATAACATAACACACATCGTTCTAGGGTTTATTTAGTATGTCCCTTATATCCTTCGTGCAAATCGAAGGATATATAGGGACTTTGGGACACCATTTACACCATCGAACATATATATGCGACCTATATCTAACTCTGAACCGATTTTCAAGAAATTTTACACGCATCATTCTAGACCTAATTCATTACACTATGCCAAATTTCGTGGAAATCGAATGATATATAGGGACTTTGGTAAACCATTTACATTAAATCGGTCGAAAATATATATGGGAGCTATATCTAAATCTTAACCGATTTTTAAGAAAATATGCACATATCATTCTAGCTTCAATTCATTACGCTATCCCAAATTTCGTGCAAATCGAAATATATATAGGCACTTTGGTACACCATTTAAATTAAATCGAGCGAAACTATATATGGGGGCAATATCTAAATCTGAACCGTTTTTCGCTGAACTTAATACACATCATTCTAGACTTAGTTCAGAACGCTATGCCAAATTTCGAGCAAATCGAATGGTTTTCAGGGACTTTGGTGCACCATTTACCTAAAATCGGGAGAAACTATATATGGGAGCTATATCTAAATCTGAACCGATTTTCACGAAACTTAGCACACGTCATTCTAGACTTAATTCAGTACGCGGTACCAAATTTCGTGCAAACTGAATGATTATCAGGGACTTTGGTGCACCATTTATATAAAATCGGGCGAAACTATATATGGGAGCTATATATAAATCTGAACCGATTTTCAGAAAATTTTACACACATCATTCTAGACTCAATTCAGTAGGCTATGCCAAATTTCGTGTAAATCGAAAGATATGTAGGGACTTTGGTGCACCATTTACCTTAAATCGGACAAAAATATATATGAGAGCTATATCTAAATCTGAACCGATTTTTCCCAATTTCAATAGGGTTCGTCCTTGGGCCAAATAAGTGAGCTGTGCCAAATTTCATCCAAATCGAGTAATAAATGCGACCTGTACTTTGTTTACAATTTTACATGGACAGACAGACAGACAGACGGAAGGACATGCATAAATCGATTTAAAAAGTGATTCTACGCATATTCCCAAAAGGAACCATGTGTCTATCTCGTTTCCTTTTGTCTGTTACAAACATATGCACAAAGACTGTACCACAGTCTATACCACAGTGTGGTGAAGGGTATAAAAATGATCCAAATCCGGTTCAGGCAATTTGGAATAGATATATAAATGTTCGTTGGCCTGTGTGTCTGGCTGTAGCTGCTGCGCACGATAACTATGAGAGTTGCCAGTTTCATCATTCATAAATTTAGATGGGAAATATCGACCCACCGGCACCTCCCGCACAAAGTGATGCATATTTTGTGCAATTAATTTCATTATATAATGCAAACGCCGTATGCAATTTGAACCAATCTTTGTACAACCTAATATCTTAATCAGGCCTTACGTATCTTAATTAAGAAGACGTTTTTGTTCGGTCTACTATTAAATATTATATGAATCGAACGGGACAGCCAGTATTATCTAAACTTTACATGCCTTCATATTTTTACATGTCATCATATTAAATCTAGGCACTTTGATGCTTAGTAAATGAAAAACGTAAAAGAATTGAACAGACCTTAACATCTTACGAAGCCTACCAGTTTTGATCCAATCTTTGCAAATCGTGATATTGTTCATATAAAATTTATTCCAGTCCGGAGAAAGAAAACATCACAGCGCTCTATTTTCAATTGTTTAACGTTTATGAATCTCTTTGGCAATGTAAGAAACCTAAATATATTCGCAAATAACTTCAGTACACCAAGTTTTACATTCTTCTCACTTTTATATTAGAGCTGTTAGTTTTTTTTTTATTTTCATAAAAACTTCCATCCAACAAATTAAGATTAAAAGGCACATAAAAGTTCCATGCCCTTTTTAATCCACATAGGCTGCTAAAGTACTCATTGCGACCGTAACCAGTCCAAGGTACCTATCAGCAAACATGCAAAAACATTTGTTTCATTCATGGATGTTGGTTTTTATTCTTTTGTGACTCTCAACAGACATGGAAGAGAGGAGGAAGAAGAAGAAAAATACACAACTTTACTTTGTTCTGTACTTGAAATCAGGGTACGACACGGCTTCACTTGTATTTAACTTGCATTGGATGTTGTATTTGAGTTCAGACCCGTTGTTCGGGCAACTAGCATACACTGCCAAAGAAAATAAAGATAGCAACGATACTGTTGACTATAGACTACACACATACATGTTGATAACTAGTTTCCCCTTAGGGATGCCTAGACGTACATATTCACCTATCTACCAACGTAGCAACACACATACACACACACACACAGATATATATGTGCACTTCATCATTTACATCTGTGTAAATATTCATTCTCACATGAAGTTTAATTTAGTAGAGTGTGGTGACATGTTTTAACTTGTTTTTTTGTTGTTGATGTTGCTGCCCTTTCATTGCTGCTTGTTTTTCCTGGGGTCTATGTCATCCATGGCCAATGGAAAATTCCACACATATAGATGAGCTGATGTTTATCCATGTCAGTATGACTCAAAACAACTGTAATAAATTGTTTATAATTTCTCTCTCCTTCCTCATTTCAATTAGGCCAATTTAATACTGGCGAGTGGTACTTAAACTGGATGTAATTAATTAACAATGTTTGTAAAATAATCAGAATTTGACCATTTTAAGGGGACAAAGTATTCGAAGTTGATTTAGATTGTATGGAAATATTATTTGAGTGGTGGTATAACCCAATTTGACGTGGCTTATCCCAATCTCGAAATCTCCCGTCCACAAAGAGTCAAAATTAGAAAAATTTCTAAATATCGTATGGAGCAAACGGAATATCATGGTCTTTTTGGAACCTCCCCCACCAAGTTTTAAAATGTTGAGAAATTTTAGATACAAAAAAACGGCGAAGATGAAACACTTTTAAAAACCAGTAAGGAAAGCAGTAAAGTCGGACGGGACCGACTATATGATACCCTTCTCCACTTTGGGTATATTCAACAGATGAATCCCAACAGGCTTCGCATTTTTAAAGGGCCAGTAAAATGAAATTGGATCCATAAACATGTCATTCTGCAACCGATACTAAATTTTTCATTTGGTCAGATATAGAAGCTGTGTGGACTTTTGGTGGACATTTACATTAAATCGGACGAAAATATATATCGGAGCTATATATAAATCTGAACCGATTTTCAGCAAACTTAACACACATCATTCTAGACCTAATTCAATACGCTGTACCAAATTTCGTGCAAATCGAGAGATATATAGGGACTTTGGTGCACCAATTACCTAAAATCAGGCGAAAATATATATGGGAGCTATATCTAAATCTGAACCGACTTTCAGGAAACTTAACACACATTATTCATTACGCTGTGCCAAATTTCGTCCAAATGGTGCACTATTTACATTAAATCGGACGAAAATTTATATGGGAGCTATATCTACATCTGAACCGATTTTCAGGAAACTTAACGCACATCATTCTAGACCTCATTCATTACGCAGTGCCAAAATTCGCGCAAATCGAAAGATATATGGGCCTTGTTGCACTATTTATTTTAAATCGGACGAAAATATATATGGGAGCTATATCTAAATCTGAACCGATTTTCAGGAAACTAGACACACATCATTCTAGACGTAATTCAATACGCTGTGCTAATTTCAATAGGGTTCGTCCTTGGGCCAAATAAGTGAACTATGTCAACTTTCAAATCGGATCATAAATGCGACCAGTAGTTTGTTCACAAAAATACATGGACGGACGGACATACGGACGGACAGCCCCAAAAGTGTGCAGCCCCAAAAGTGTGCAGCCCCAAAAGTTTGTAACGCCGCGAAATATTGGTCCTAGACCCTCCACTAAGTATACCGATCGTCATATCTCGACCCCTACATACCGATCGACCAATGAAGATCCCTATTGTTTTTGGAAAAGATCGGTTAATATTTAGGGGATGAAATGGACCAAATACTAAATTTTTGTCGGTATTTCTGGTCGCTCCAGAGGGCGCAGTTATGGACCGAACATCGTGAAATTTTACATGGAGAAAGTCAATATTTAGCGGGTCAAATGGACCCTGACTATTGTGTGAAAAATTACAACATTCTTATTCTGGAGCGTATATACTTGCTCCTGAAGGACATATACCCGAGAAGTTTATGGTATATCCAAGAGGAGTTGTTGACCTTCAAATTGATACCAATTCTATGGCTGAATGTACACTGATATGGGAGTTATACGTAATTAGGTAAAGGTGACTATGTGCATAGTATTACTATTACTCCATTAGAGGACGGAAATGTCGCGCTGATCGCTTTGAAATTGTACACGAAGTTCCGATTATGGTCAAGGACGTCGCCTATAGTTTTCGGTGAAGTTGTGATTTCATTCAGGGGGTGCAATGAACTGAAAACTTCAATTTTGTCAGATTTTCTAGTCGCTCTAGAAGCAATTATTATATGCAGAACATCACATATTTTACAAGTTGAACGGGATCTGACCAAATGCTTAGAGCGGTTGTTTAGATGATGATCGGTCAATTTTCCGAGGGTCAAATCAACCAAAACCTAAAGTGACCATTTGTTGTTATTTTACAGCGTAAAAATTCACTTCAAGAAAAACTATTGTGGAAAATATGCAAGACTTGGAAAGTGTAGTTGTTGATCTATAATCGGTAAAAAGGATGCAAATATCACGAAATATTGTCCAGGCTCAGAATATAGAACCGCCGAAAGTTTGCTTTTCGTGGTAGTTGTGTAGGGTATCATATGGTCGGCCCCGTCCGGCTATACTGCTCCGCTCACTGGTTGAAATTTGTAAATAAGGGTCCAGTTTTATTCAGCGTGATTTTTATCCATAAATGATAAAAATGAGGCGGAGAATTTACACAGAACGACTTACAGACGATTTTCTGCATGGAGGCGAAACCTTGAACCATGGACAATATGGCAAAGAGTGCACTTTTATAAGGACGATATGCCAGAATATAGAATTATATTAAGAAATTATTGCAAGTATGTCCTTCACCATTTTCGCTTGTTAGCGGTGATTAAAAGATACTGATCGTATTTTATAAATTTCTTATAAATTTTTCCAATGAATTTTTTCATCCTCCAAAAGGATTACTTAGTCATTTCTTTACATTTTTCATTTCGTCGGACTTCTGCTTAAGCCATTAGTGTAGCCAGAATCCATTTTAGATTCAAACATATTTCTATTTGCCGGTTTTGTTAGACATTGTCGTTCCACTTTTCTTTGTAAGCCATCTAGACACCGCATTGTTCGGGATATGGAATTTTCTTAGACAGAAACATACAATCAAAAGAATAACAAAAACAAAAGGAAATGGAACATTCAAATGCATCCAGCACTTTATAATAACACACAATAAATTCAATGAATATGAAGGACACTTGAATGGTATAATAATATGTATGGATATAACAAATAAAATACACGTTGATGAATGTAAGCACTTAGCCCGATTAAAGGATAATATTGCAAAACGAACAAGAGTATGTTAAATTAGTATGACATGTATAAATGTTTTGTTGTATATATATATATAGATTCAGATTCTTCAATCCTTTTTAATTAAAGGATAAAGAAGCATAATTCTTCTAACATTGAATGGTCGAGATCTTTAAACTATTTACCATAAAGAGTACACACATCGACATAAATTTTGTATATTCTTCGATCGGAATATTATATTAGGGCTGTGCAAAAACCTTGACCCATACTGGCAATTTTTATACCCTTCATCATGTGGTACAGGTTATTATGTCTTTGTGCATATGTTTGTAGCTGGCAAAAGGAAACGAGATAGACCCATGGTTCCTTTTGAGGATATGCATAGAATAACTTTCTGAGTCGATTAATGCATGTCCGTCCTTCCGTCTGTCTGTCCATGTTAAATTATAAAGAAAGTACAGGTCGCAGTTGCGATCCCAATTGGAATACATTTGATACATCTCTTTTTTTGGTCCAAGGACGAACCCTATTAAAATTGGGAAAATCGGTCCAGATTTAGATATGGCGTCCATATATAGTTTCGTCCGATTTTCAGTTAATGGTGCATCAAAGCCCCAAAATATGACCGATTGACACACACTTTTGTGCAACGTAATGAAGTTAGTATAACATACTGTGTGGAAAGTTTCGGTTCAGATTTAAATATAGGCTCCCACATATAGATTCGTCCGATTTTCAGTTAATTGTACACCAAAGCCCCAAAATATGACCGATATGCACAAAACGCACGGAAGTTAATATAATCTTTGTAGAAATGCATATACATATATATAATTCCGATTTACAGACACTTCAGAAATAGTCGAACTACTTGAAACGATGTTAATGTAGAAACCAAGTCAACGCACTGACCTAAATCTTTATCCCTGAAAATGCAAAACACCACCGCATGATAAATAATTAGAATGTGAATATTTTAGAACCACATATTTATATCCGATTTTATACCCTTCACCACACTGTGGTACAGGGTATTATATCTTTGTGCATATGTTTGTAACAGGCAAAAGGAAACGAGATAGACACATGGTTCCTTTTTAGAACATGCATAGAATCACTTTTTAAGTCGATTTATGCATGTCCGTCCGTCTGTCTGTCCATGTATTTTTGTGAACAAAGTACAGGTGGTATTTATGATCCGATTTGTTTGAAATTTGGCATAGGTCACTTATTTGGCCCAAGGACGAACCCTATTGAGATTGGGAAAAATCGGTCCAGATTTAGATATAGCTCCGATATATATTCTCGTCCGATTTAATGTAAATAGTGCACCCAAGTTGCTATATATCGTTCGATTTGCACGAAATTTGGCATAGCGTAATGAATTATGTCTAGAATGATGTGTGTTAAGTTTCCTGGAAATCGGTCCAGATTTAGATATAACTGTCATATATATTTTCGTCCGATTTAATGTAAATGGTGTACCATTGTCCCTAAATATCTTTCGATCTGCATGAAATTTGGCACAGCGTAATTATTTATGTCTAGAATGATGTGTTTTAAGTTTCCTGAAAATCATTTCAGATTTAGATATAACTCCAATATACAGTTTCGTCCGATTTAAGGAAAATGGTGCACCACAGTTCCTATATATGTTTCGATTTGCACAAAACTTGGCATAGCGTACTGAATCAAGTTTAGAACGATGTGTGTAAAATTTCTTGAAAATCGGTTCATTTTTAGATATAGCTCCCATATATATTTTCCTCCGATTATATGTAAATGGTGCACCAAAGCCTCTATATATCCTTCGATTTGCACGAAATTTGACATAGCGTACTGAATTGATACTAGAATGATGTGTGCAAAGTCTCGTGACAATGGGTTCAGATTTAGATATAGCTCCCATATATATTTTCATCCGATTTTAGGTAATTGGTGCACCAAAGACCCTATATATCTTTCGATTTGCACGAAATTTGGCATAGCGTACTGAATTGCATCTAGAATAATGTGTGCAAAGTTTCGTGAAAATCGGTTAAGATTTAGATATAGCTCCCATATATATTTTCGTCCGATTTTAGGTAATTGGTGCACCAAAATCTCTGAAAATCATTCGATTTGCACGAAATTTGTCATAGCGTACTGAATTAAGGGTAGAATGACGTGTGCTATGTTTCGTGAC
>NW_026878421.1:0-23631 GCF_032173495.1 Musca vetustissima | reverse complement strand
TAAATTTAGTTTCAATGGGGCAGATTTAGATTCGTTTGCGTGCAATGGGACACAATTATGGAAATCTATTTATAGCAAACTTGATACACGCTACGCAGTATATCGTACTGTTAAAAATATAGCCTCAATCAGACAGCCGTTCGAAATATATATGATACTTATTTACCGAAAATCGGACGAAAACATATATGTGGGAACTATATCTAAACAAACCTCATTCTAGGTTTGTTTAGATTCGTAGAAATCGAAAGACACATACGAATTTTGGTGCAACATTTACATTAAATCTGTCAATATATATATATATATATATATATCATTGCAGACTTAATTTAGTACGTCATCGATTCTGAACCTATTTTCTCGGAACTTAACATACATCATTCTAGACTTAATATAGTACGCCATGCCAAATTTCGTGAAAATCGCAGAATATATAGGGACTACGAGCACTATTTATATAAAATCGGACAAAAATATACATGGGAGATATATCTTAATCTGAACCGATTTTCACGAAACTTAGCATATGTAATTCTATAC
The DNA here is from genome assembly GCF_032173495.1 of Musca vetustissima. Taxonomy (NCBI): domain Eukaryota; kingdom Metazoa; phylum Arthropoda; class Insecta; order Diptera; family Muscidae; genus Musca; species Musca vetustissima. Next base: position 23,088 of record NW_026878421.1, on the reverse strand, counting down.
TCAGTTCAATGCACTATACCAAATTACGTGCAAATCAAAAGATATATAGGGACTATGGTGCACCATTTACATAAAATCGGACGAAACTATATATGGGAGCTATATCCAAATCTGAACCGATTTTCTCGAATGTTGGCACACATCACTCTAGACCTAATTCAGTACTCTATACCAACTTTCGTGTAAATCGAAAGATACATAGGGACTTTGGTGCCCCATTTACCTTAAATCGGACGAAAATATATATGGGAGCTATATGTATAAATCTGACCCGATTTTCTCGAAACTTGGCACACGTCATTCTAGACCTAATTCATTACGCTGTGCCAAGTTTCGTGCAAATCAAAAGATATATAGGGACTTTGGTGCCTATATCGGACGAAAATATATATATATATGGGAGCCATATTTAAATCTGAACCGATTTTCACCAATTTCAATAGGGTTCGTCCTTGGGGGAAATAAGTGACTTGTGCCAAATTTTATTCAAATCGGATCATAAATACGACCTGTATTTTGCATGAATCGACTCAGAAAATAATTCTATGCACATTCTCAAAAGGAACCATGTGTCTATATCGTTTCCGTTTGGCTGTTACAAACACATGCACAAAGACATAATACCCTGTACCACAGTGTGGTGAAGGGTATAATTATTTAAAAAATCTACGCCTTGTATTGGTGCTAGGAAAAATTATTTAAAAAAATCTACGCCTTGTATTGGTCCTTGGAAAAATTATATAAAAAAATCTACGCCTTGTATTGTTCCTTGGAAAAATTATTTAAAAAGTCTACGCCTTGTATTGGTGCTGGGAAAAATTATTTAAAAAAATCTACGCCTCGTATTGGTCCTTGGAAAAATTATTTAAAAAATCTACGCCTTGTATTGGTCCTTGGAAAAATTATTTAAAAAATCTACGCCTTGTATTGGTCCTTGGAAAAATTATTTAAAAAATCTACGCCTTGCATTGGTCCTTGGAAAAATTATTTAAAAAATCTTCGCCTTGTATTGGTCCTTGGACAAATTATTTAAAAAATCTACGCCTTGTATTGGTCCTTGGAAAAATTATTTAAAAAATCTACGCCTTGTATTGGTCCTTGGAAAAATTATTTAAAAAATCTACGCCTTGTATTGGTCCTTGGAAAAATTATTTAAAAAATCTACGCCTTGTATTGGTCCTTGGAAAAATTATTTAAAAAATCTACGCCTTGTATTGGTCCTTGGAAAAATTATTTAAAAAATCTACGCTTTATCTACGCTTTATGTTGGTAGTGGAAAAATTTTTTTTTTTAAAAATCCACGCCTTGTATTGGTCTTTTGAAGAATTATTTAAATAATCCACGCCTTGTGTCCAATTAAGAGATTAAATATACTTTAAAATTTTTGCTTTAATGACTTCATCCAATTTTAATAAATCATCGACAATGCTGACATATATTTCTATAACATTCACCATGGTTTGAAAAAAAAAAAAAAAATCGAAATACATATATCATATTATAGCAGTAACATATTTCAATCTCATTTTCCGCTACAATTATATCAATGTCAATCTTTGAAAACAAATTTCGACCATGAAACCATTTTGAGCAATTTTGATGATAAATTCATTTGACAAATCAAATGCAATTTTCCACCGAATGAATTAATACATGGAAATATGTATGTTCACACATACATATTTCCGTATTTGTTTTCATAAAAATTTCTGACAACCATGTTTTCTATTCATTAGGAGGCGAAGCTTTAGGTTATAAACGAAAGCACAGATATTGTGTGGATATGAATGTTGGTTATTATTTTCCAGAAATTTATTGGATTTTTAATTTTAATAGTTTTCATATGGGAGTGTGTATGTATGTATGTGTATGCAGCTGACAAGTTCTCACTCATGTGCATTATTGTATGTGTGTGGCGAATGGGTGCTCGGAAAGGCTGGCCAACTGCAGATATGTTGAGTGTCACCAAATCCAGTTGTCCATTTATTTGCAACAATAAATGACAAATATGGAACAGAAGATTTCATTTCGAACTGGGGTTTTGTTTTATTTTTCTCTTTTTTTTTTGCATAATAAAATAAATCATATTTTGATGATGTTTGTACCATAAATCGGATTGTTCGTTAACAATTTTATATAAAAAAAATTCGATAAATTAAACGAAATACTGGGAAAAATAAAAAAAAAAATAAATATATGTATGTGGAAAATCTTAAAATTGAAACCAGAGATGGTTGTGTGTATTTACATAGTTTTCCATTTCATTTTGACATAACACACAAACACACACCTATATACAAATACATATAAATAAAAAGGATATTCGATTTTTATTATTTTTTATTTACTTACATCACATGTTGATGAGGATATATTTTTAAGGCTTAAACGGAATATACGATCCCTGAAAAAGAAACGATAAAACATAAATGTAAATGTTATTTATTTTATTATAAAAATAATACAGAAATTGTTTAAAAAATATATATCAAATTTAAGCCGATTTGGTTTTGTGGTAATATATCGTCTCATATGAATGATGACAAATGTCAGAATTGTCAGAGCAACAGAAAAATGGAATTTTATTTTAAATTAAATTGAAATGGGAAAAATAATAGAGATTTAATATAACCAATGCAATATTAAATTATATTTATACTACCATCTTCGTTAGCGGAAAATAGATTTTTTCCGAATCAATAAGTACTTTTATAGTCCAAATAAACGGAAAGAAACACAATTTTCAGAAAAAAAATGACTTTCTTATACACAACCTTTTTTTATAACCTAAAACGGTTCCATGTACATCTATCCATCTAATAAAGTAATTACAAATATCCCATTTATTTTCTGTTCGACGTCCTTTGGAAACAATGTGATGTCCTTCCTTTCCAATAAAGATATCTGATACATACAAAATCTTTTCAGATTTGAGATATATGCAAGTTTCGGGGAAAATCCAGGGACTGTCCTTTTTAAAGCACGTCTGGTGGCTTGTACGTCTGGTGGCCTGTACGTCTGGTGGCCTTTACGTCTGGTGGCCTGTACGTCTGGTGGATAATTGATGTTGATATTGAAGCTCACTTTCCAATAGAGTGATCAGAGATATCCAAAATCTTTGCAGATTTTCCCCCTATTTTCCGAGGAAAAATATAAGGACCTTCCTATGAAAGGTCTTTATTGAGTACTCCCAAATAGTTCTCGTCCGAGTGGTTTAACAACGGTTCATCTGTACGTCTACCAGAGGGGGCATAATTGCAAACGTCTTGAAGTCCTCTTACCAGTAGAGAGATCGGATATATTTCAATTTTTTCAGATTCAAAACATATGCCAAAAAGGAATCCTATGAAGGAATCCAGAGCCCTTTCCATTTAAGGGAACCCCCCCCCCCCCATTCTCCGTTTTAATTTTTCAAGATTTTCAATGGGCTGGTAAATCAATACCAAATTTTGATATTGTTTTGTTGCTGGCGGGCATGATAACTCCTCACTGGAACATCGGAATCCCAAAATTCCAACGGTGTTAGAAAGAGTACATGTCTGGCTCTCGTATGAACTACGATTATTGACTTCGCTCTAAAATTAATAAAATGGTGGACCTTTGAAAAAATATTTGTGGAAAATCGCCGATTTTTTACCAAAAACCAATTTAAAAAATAAGGAAGATCTTCACCGATTGGCTTTATCCTAGTTCATACGATAGCTATGCACTCACAGAGAAAAGTGTAAAAATTTGAAATCGATTGGGTTATTAGTTTTTGAGTTATCGTGCCCGCCATTCACAAAAAATGTTTAGAGAAAAACGCGTTTCAAGTTTGAGAAGCCCTTCAGCCGTCACCTGATGCTAACACAATAAATCAAAAACCTTCCTACAAACGGCCCTTATCAATTAACCAATACACCCGAATGGGTTTAACAAACCACCACTCACAAATGGTTCGTCTGTACGCCTATCAACAGAGCATAATTGGAAAAATCATGAAATCCTCTTTTCAGAAGAGAGATCAGTTATAGCAGAAATCTTTTCAGGTTCTCGTCTGTGTGGCCTTTTTTAACAAATCACTACTCATAAACGGTTCACCTGTCAGTCTACAAGAGAGGCATAATAGCAAAGGTCTCGAAATCCTCTTAATTAGATTAATTATATATGATTATAGATATATGCAAAAAATATATATGAACGAATCCAGTGACCGATTTTATATGGATTTGCACGAAATTGCCATAGCGTACTGAATTGAGTCTATAATGATGATTGCTAAGATTCGTGAAAATCGATTCAGATTAAGATATAGTTCCCATATATATATTTTCATCCGATTTTATGTAAATGTTGCTCCAAAGACCTTAAATTTCTTTCGATTTTAACAAAATTTGCTTAACGTACTGAGTAAAGACTAGATTGATGCGAGATAAGTTTCGTGATAATCGGTTCAGTTTTATATAGCTTCCATATATGTTTTCGTCCGATGTAAATAGTGCACAGAAGTCCCGATATGTCTTTCGATATGCACGAAATTTGGGTATTATATAGTCGACCCGTCAGACTTTTGAACTTTCCTTATCGGTTTTTGATCATTGCATAGGTCTTGATGCCTTCTTTCTAGTAAATACATCTTTTCAGATTCGAGATATGTGGAAATTTCGGAAAAAAATCCAGAGACCACCATCATTCAGCAAAAGTTTGACTATTTTGTGGAGAAGATACCATAAGGACTGGACCGATATTTCCCATCTTCGAAATTTTGAATTGGTAAAATATGGCAAAGTTAGGATGAAATTCCTTCCTTCGAGGAAGACTGGCGAACGGATATTTGTTTATCGACTCCCAATTGTCTTGAACGGATTTGGCCCAAAAGAAACATGACATTTTAAAATAATATTTCGATAAGACACATCTTTCCCATAGCAACATGTAAATACTCTTATACTACATAGGGCTGAGAGTTTAAAAACTATCAAAAACACATTTAAATTTGAAAATATTATTAGCCATACGGCTGAGGGTATAATGAAAAATTACTTACATGGCTCCCACATATAATGAATCCCTTTCCTCGTCCATATGGAAGGTTCGGTAATATAGTTTTCCACAATTAAATTCTCGAACATGATCTGAAAAATATAAAAAATAATCATTCATTAATAAATCTTAACAAAAATTTTATTAAACTTTAATAATTTGTAAAAATGTCTATTCTGCACGTTGACTTTAAGCAGAGCATAACAAAATATCCAAAAATATTTTTCACCAAAAAATTATGCCCAAATTTTTTGACAACTTAACATAAATATTTCCCCTCAACAATTTCATTGTTAGTAGGTCACACAAACAATATTCCGGCATACACAAAGTCCAATGTATTATTAAATGTCTAATAATTAACAATGTTTGCTGCACAAACACAGCACAAAGTTCAAACATACACACATACACATTAGTGTGTGAGTGTTTAAGTGTATTTGCAACAATGGTTGTGTGTGTGTGCATGTATGTATGTGGTTAAAAGGAAAATTTGTTCGACGACAAAAACTGTTTGAGTTAACAATTTGTTACCATAATTAATGGTCAAGTACAACTCATATGGCGTCATTAGTGTTGTTGCTATTGTTCACTTACACACCAGACAACCAACCGACCGACCACGTCTGTTTGTCTGTTCACACATTCCCCCGCGCCCTTCCAATCACAACATTTTGGAAATAATTGCTTACAAAAGATTTTTCTCAAAGATTTCGTTCATGACCGTAAAAACATTTCACTTGGCATTGGTCATGTTAGCCAGTTGAGTGATAATTTGTTTATTTTCTATGTTGACAGTGGAAAACCGACGAAAATTGTTAACCCGTATAATTTTGAAAGTGGTGCTGTGGGGATGGGGTAATTAATGATGGTTAGCAAGAAAATGTAATGTGATTTAAGAGGAATTTACTTATAATTATACAAAAGAAGAAGAAAATTTTCAAGAGAACTTTAGAAATTAAAGAATTAAACCATTTACGGTATTGAAGTGCTTTATCTGGTGCATACTTTTAGGAGCATTTGAATTGATGCGTGAAAATGCACAGTCATTATGAAAAAATGAGGGAAAAGGAAGGATAATTAATGAGTGCAGTGTAAAGGATTTTAAGAAAAACATTTTTGTGTAACTTAATCATAAAAATAATAAAATCTGACATTGAAACATTTTAGAGCTTTACATACTTTTAGGCTGCATACATATTATAATATATTTATAAATAATATGCATACAACAGGAGAATAAAGATTGTTCTATAAAAGTGTATAGAAAAACAGAAAAACGTTTAGAAAAGTTGTGTTTTTTTATAATAAAACCAGTAAGGAAAGTGGTAAAGTCGGACTGGGCCGACTATATGATACACTTCACCACTTCATGTATATTGTACATAACCATTTCATGTCAATGTTCCCTCCCTATCTGCAACCTATGCTAAATTTAATTTCAATCGGGCAGATTTAGAATCGTTGGCGTACAATAAGACAAATTTATGGAAATCGATTTATAGCAAACTAGATACACGCTACTCAGTATGCCGCACTGTTAAAAATATAGTCTCAATCAGACACCCGTTCGAAATATAAATGCTACGTTGTGCAAAATTTCGTGTCAATTGGACAAACATTAGGAGTTTTGTGCACCATTTACCTAAAATTGGACGAAGATATATATGTGGGACCTATATCTAAATCTGAACTGAAATTCGCGAAACTTAACACACCTCATTCTAGACTCAATTCAGTACGATATGTCACAAATGTATAAGGGAGATATATAAAAATCTGAATCGATTTTCAGGTTCAAATTCATTCATCATTCTAGACTTAATTTAGAACGCCATGTCAAATTTCGTGAAAATCTAAAGATATATAGGGGCTTGGTACACCATTTAGATTAAATCAGACGAAAATATAGATGGGAGCTATATCTGAGCCGATTTTCTCGCTACTTAACACACATCATTCTAGACTTAAGGTAAATGGTGCACCAAAGTTTCTATACATCATTAGATCTGCACGAAATTTGGCATATGATACTGAATTAAGCCTAGAATGATGTGTGTTAAGTTTTGTGAAAATCGGTTCAGATGTAGATATAGCTCCCATATATATTTTCATCCGATTTTATGTAAATGGTGAACCAAAATCCCTATATATTCTTTGATATACGCCATGCACAATATCATGAAAATCAAAGAATATATAGGGACTTTGGTTCACCATTTACATAAAATCGGATGAAAATATATATGGGAGCTATATCTACATCTGAACCGATTTTCTCGAAACTTAACACACATAATTCTAGAATTAATTCAGTATGATATGCCAAATTTCGTGAAAATCGAATGATATATAGGGACTTTGGTGCAACTTTTACTTTAAATCGGACTAAACTATATATGGGAGCTATATCTAAATGTGAACCGATTTTAGCACACATCATTCTGGACCTAATTTAGTACCATATGCCAAATTTCGTGCAAATCGAAAGATGTATAGGAGCTTTGGTGCCTATATCGGACGAAAATATATATGGGAGCTACATCTAAATCTGAACCGATTTTTACCAATTTCAATAAGTTTCGCCCTTGGGCCAAATAAGTGACTTGTGCCAAATTTCATTTAAATCGGTTCATAAATGCGACCTGTACTTTATTTACAATTTAACATCTACAGACGGATATAATAAAAAGGAGGTTATAATGGGAATACCCCTAAAAAGGGTGAATATTAAACGTTTTTGGGAAGAGATTTGTTTCCATATACGACTACAAATTACCAAATTCGGTTAAAAAACGCGCTCAAGAACCCCAAAATACCGAAAATTGGGAGTATCCTTATATGGGGCTACCTGAAAATGGACCTATATTTAAAATTTTTAGTGGAGAAATTTTCTATCCAATAAGAACTCAAAGTATTAAATTACAGGCAATTTGGTCGAAAAATGCGATCAAAACCGCCAAAATACTGATAATGGGGGGTGGGGGTGGGATACACCGTTATATGGGGGCTACCAGAAAAAGTGGACCTATATATATATATATTTTAGTGAATAATTTTGGTACCCAATAAGAGCATAATGTACGCGCTTTTTGCCAAATTTCGTGCCATTCGAACAAATGTGGAGTGTTTTGTGTTCCATTTCCATAAAATCGAAAACAATAATATATTGGAGCTATACCAACATCTGAACCCATTTCAACCAAACATACAATAGGATATTTATACCCTCAGATAAAGAGAGAAATATCGATCCAATCTGTCTAGTACCTCACGCACAAAATAGTCAAAATTTTACTGAAAGTAATACGTTTGAACAGAATCCTTCCATATCGTCGTTTGAGTAGAATCCTTAAATACGTATGTACCTGTGTACTTATTAAGATCTCTAATAGTAGAATCTTGTGGTATCTTTTTTTGATTCCTTATGAATACTTGTCGTAGAATCCTTCAGTTTCCTTGCTTGAGTACTCTCTTGCTGTATAATTCTTCCGTATCCTTTCTGGATTACGGTCTCTTGCGGTAGAATAGGGTAGTATCCTTGAGTATTCATATTACCTTCAACGCCACTGGATGTTAAAGTATATATTGGTGTGAAATGAACAAGGATATATCGATATATTTATACCCTTCACCACACTGTGGTAAAGGGTATTATGTATTTGTGCATATGTTTATAACAGGCAAAAGGAAACGAGATAGACACATGGTTCCTTTTGAGAATATGCAGAGAATCACTTTCTGAGTCGATTTACGAATGTCCGTCTGTTCGTGCATGTATTTTTATGAACAAAGTACAGGTCTCATTTATGATCCGATTTGAATGAAATTTGGCATAGCTCACTTCTTTGGCCCAAGGACGAACCGTATTGAAATTGGGAAAAATCGGTTCAGATTTAGATATAGATCCCATATATATTTTCGTCTGATTTAATGTAAATGGGCCACCAAAGTCCCTATATATCTATCGATTTGCACGAAATTTGGCACACCGTAATGAATTAGGCCTAGAATGATGTGTGTTAAGTTTCCTGAAAATCGGTTCACATGTAGATATAGCTCCTATATATACCTTCGTCCGATTTAATGTAAATGGTGCACCAAAGTCCCTATATATCTTTCGATTTGCACGAAATTTGGCACAGCGTAATGAATTAGGTCTAGAAATCCTGAAAAACAGTTCAGATTTAGATATAGCTCCCATATATATTTTCGTCTGATTTAATGTAAATGGTCCACCAAAGTCCCTATATATCTATCGATTTGTAGAATTTTGGCACAGCGTAATGAATTAGGTCTAGAATGATGTGTGTTAAGTTTCGTGAAAATCGGTTCAGATTTAGATATAGCTTCTATATCTGACCAAATAAAAAATTTAATATCGGCTGCAGCATGACATGTTTAGGGATCCAATTTCATTTTACTGGTCCTTTAAAAATGCGACGTCTGTTAGGATTCATCTGTTGAATATACCCAAAGTGGTGTAGGGTATCATATAGTCGGCACTGTCATACTTTACTACTTTCCTTACTGGTTTCATATATGCATGATATTCTAAAACGCATTCAAAATTTCTTCCCAAATACCACACTTTCTCATTAACCCTCTTACAGTATCTACAACCCGCCTACTAAACCTAAACTAAACACCGGAAAATCCAAAAACAAACGAAAAACATGACAACTCAAAATATTGAATAAGGAGGAGATATGAAACAACCAAATATTAATTGCCACCGTTATGGTCGTATTTAAATATTTGATTCAAGTTATAAGAGGCCATAGAATCAATATTTGTATGGCGGGATAAGACTTCTCTAATATAATACTACCACTTAAGGATAACATAAATAAATTTCCTTCTCTCTCTCTCTCTCTCTCTCTATGTCTCATACTCTAATAGGCTAATGTAATACAAATTGTTGTGTAATTATAACCACACAAATAGACAAACATACATTGTATGTTATAATTCCATTATGTAGGTCACATACCGAAAAGGCCATTGGTTAAGACCTCCTATTAGGCTAAAAACAAAAAGAACTTCTTCTGACAGTCATTGTGGTCAGTTTTATTAATGTAATTTTTTCTGGGGGTTTTCTCTCCTATATTGTTCGGTTAGTTATGCCATTTTGTGTCTATGTTAGTGGGTAAGTGGTAACTGTAGCACACACATACATACACATATATATGTGTGAGTATGTAAATATTAATTACATTAATTAAATCATTGCTTATTGGCATTACCAGGAAATTAGAATTGTTGTGGGTGTTTAAATGTTGGCTTTTTGAGTTATGCATGTATTAATAATATGTTATGTGTGTGAGTGTGTGTGTGTGCGGCATGTTGTTGTGGCTTTTCAAGCAATTTATTAATAAAAATATTTTTGAAATAATTTAATTTGTTATGTAGGACACACAGACACAGATAAGATAATAAGGTTTTTAGAAGTAAGTAGGGATTTAAGGGGAGGGGATATGAAAGAAGATAAAGTGAAAGAGAAATGGAAGGGATGGGAATTTCCCAATTAAATCAGATTTGAAGCAGTGAATATCAAACAAGGTAGATTTTTATTTATATCTGTCAAAGACAAACAGAGGTATATGCATGGACTTCGAAGAATATTTTTCAGGAATTATCAGATTTATATGTGTATATTTGCAAGAATATATTTCAAGGACAATCAGAACTAGGAAAGTGGATTTTTAATATTCAAAGACTATCAGATCCATAGAAGTGGATTGCTAATAGTATTCTACAAAGGCTATATCATAGAACTCTAGGAGTGGATTGCTACTCATGCTGATTTATTTTACACAGTCCCACAGAGATTATCACTAACAGGGTGATATAATATATCAAATATGAAATCAAAAATTCACCACATAAAAATTATCATAAAATTTAATTCCTAAATCATTTTTATTCACATACAAGGAAATGCCAAAGAAAATAAAAATTCTCCACAATGTTGTAATAAAAAAGTATTTTGTTAGAAATAAAACGAAAATAAAATGTTTAACAATAACCCCTTAGCTTGGTTTGTTGCTACTTGTGGAAGCTTGCCGCCGACGGAAATGACAAACAAATACAAAACAAAAAAAATTGTTCTAACCATTTGCAAAACAAGGGTATTTGATTGTTATATCTTTTGTATATATATATTTTTTATTTGTCCAGGCAGGCAGCCAGTCATAAGAAAATGTTGATAGTTTAACGACTGAAAGACATTCATAAAAAAATACAAATCATAATAACAATTCAAGCGTATACAAGCTAACATCCGGTTTGGCATGGTCTATCTAAATATTAAACATGCGAAAAATTTTTATTTGCTTTTTTTATACTGTTGGATATGAAGAAAGTTTCAAGGGGGGAACAGAGGGTGTATTAAAGGGGAGTGAGGGTTATTTGAACCAAGGAATCAGTAATAGAAAAAAAAAACAAAAACAGGGAAACATAAAAATTATTATTTCGAAATAATAATAATTGTGCTATACACTAAATTGCAAATTTTTATGTTGTGATTTGGATATATACATAAGTCCTCAAATCGTTTATTTTAATACATAACGAAATGATTTTATGAATATGTACATTATTTTCGTTTCTGTCTGTATAGGATTATTTTATAGACAAAAATTCTCAGTTGAAGAGGAAAAATTTTCTCCTTGAAAAATTATAGGTTAACAGCTCCACTTTCTAACCCTGGCATAATTTTCAAATCTTGATTTCCCGGGTTGAATATTTATGCCATAAAATAAAAGTTTGGCCACTTTAGGTTTCGTTTGATTTGACCTTCGGACCTAAGTATTTGGTCAGATGTAGTGCATATAATAATGGTCTCTAGACCGACTAGAAAATCTGACAGAAATAAAAGGTTCGGTTTACTGCACCCCCCAAAATATCATCTCAACATTATCGAAAATAGTAGTCCTGACAATGTAAAATTTCAAAGTGATCTGCGCGCCATTTCCGCCATTAAATATTTCAGGATAACACCCACATCCGAATACATACACCATCATTATTGGTATCAATTTAAAAGCCCAAAGTATACTATCAACTTATATGGTATATGTTCTTCAGGAGTAAATATATAAGTCATAGAATAAAAATTTATGTAATTTTTTACACCAAAGTCTGGGTCCATTTGACCTGCAAAATATTGACCCATCTTCATTAAAACAGTCATTTTTCGCTTCCTGGTATAAAATTTCGTGGTGTTTGTTTTTGACCCATCTCATCCCCTAAAAATTAACAGATCATTACTGAAAAGAATGGGAGTCTTCTGTGGTCAGAACCCATCCTATATAAAAATTGCGTGATAACCGTGTTTAAAAATTATAATGGACAGACAGACGGACGTACAGACACACATGTCTAAATATACTCAGATAGTCGTAAACTGACGATCGATATACTTCAAGCTAAAATACCCCGACAAAATAGTTGTGTAGGGCATTACAAATTAGGTCTATAGGTATGAATAGAATATATTTATAAAATACCAAGTCTATAGCTCTGGTATGCCATAGAAAATATTTATAAAATTACAAGCCTATAGCTCCCATACTCCATAAAAATAAAAATTCACGCCTACATAGTTCATATTTTTAAAAATCCACTCATATAACCTCGATAATCCATAGCTAACATTTTTAGAAATATACGCATATAACCTCAATAGTCCATAGGAAATATTTGTAAAAATCCACTCCTATAACCTCGATAATTCATAACTAATATTTTTAAAATCCACGTCTCTATAGAAAATTTAACAAAAATCCACCGCTATAACCCCATAAAAATATTGTAAGAAATTCAAGCCTATAACTCCGATACTCTATAGAATTTTTATTAAAATCCACGCCTATAACTCGTTAGAAAATATTTTAGAAAATCCACGCCTTAACCTCCATAGTAAAATTTTTAAAAAATCCTAACCTATAGCTCCGATTAAATTCAAAATTCCACTCCTATAGCTCCGATACATTTAAGAAATCCTCACCTATAGAAACTTCATGAAAACAAAAATTAATCTTTTTATGCCACATATATCCGCTCTTTTATCTCGAAAGATTTTTTGAATACTTAAATAAAAGCTCCTATTTAAAACCCAGTTTATCTCATTATATAATAACTTATGAAAATGTTATTTTATGATACCAAAATCTATTAAATCCACCCTGATATCAAAATACGGAAAAAAGTTTTTGATAATCCATAGCTAATATGTTAAAAAATCCACGCCTATAACCTCATTAGTCCGAAGTAAATATTTGTAAAAATCCACTCCTATAACCTCGATAATCCATAACTAATATTTTTTTTTTAAATCCACGCCTATCGGTCCGATACTCTATAGAAAATTAAAAAAAATCCACCGCTATAATTCCATAGAAAATATTGTAAAAAAATCCAAGCCTATAAGTCCGATACTTTATAGAATTTTTATTAAAATTCACGACTATAACTCGTTAGAAAATATTTTAGAAAATCCACGCCTTAACCTCCATAGTAAAATTTTAAAAAATCCTGACCTATAGCTCAGATTAAATTCAAAATTCCACGCCTATGGAAAGTAGTAAAGTCTGACGGGGCCGACTATATGATACCCTTCACAACTGTGGGTATATTCAACAGATGAATCCTAACAGACGTCGAATTTTTGAAGGACCAGTAAAATGAAATTGGATCCATAAACATGTTATTCTGCAACATATACTAAATTTTTCATTTGGTCAGATACAGGGTTGCTTCAAGCTAGGTTATATTATATTCAATACGTTGTGCCAATTTTTTGCCAATCGGCCTAACTTTGGGTCTTTGGTGAACCATTTATCTATCGGACGAAAATATATATGGGAGCTATATCTAAATCTGAACCGATTTACACAAAAGTTAACACACATCGTTCTGGACCTTATTCAGTACGCTGTGCAAAATTTTGTGCAAATCCAAAGATATATATGGACTTTGGAGACCCATTTACCTTAAATCGGACGAAAATATATAGGAGCTATATATTAATCTGATCCGATTTTCTCGAAACTTGGCACACATCATTCTTGACCTAACTAAGTACTTTATGCCAAATTACGTGCAATTCGAAAGATGTATAAGGACTTTGGTGCCCCATTTACCTTAAATCGGACGAAGCTATATATGGGAGCTATATCTAAATTTGGACCGATTTTCACGAAACGTAGCACACATCATTCCGGACCCAATTCAGTACCCTATGCCAAATTTCGTTCAAATCGAAATGTATATAGGGACTTTGGAGACCGATTTACCTTAAATCGGACGAAAATATATATGGGAGCTATATCTAAATCTGGACCGATTTTCACGAAACTTAGCACACATCATTCTGGCCCTAATTCAGTACTCCATGCCAAATTTCGTGCAAATCGAAAGCTATATAGGGAGTTTGGTGACCCATTTACATTAAATCGGAGAAAAGTATATATGGGAGCTATATCTAAATCTTGACCGATTTTCACCAAACGTAGCACACTTCAATCTGGACCCATTTCAGTACCCTATGCCAAATTTCGTGCAATTCGAAAGATGTATAAGGACTTTGGTGCACCATTTACCTTAAATCGGACGAAACTATATATGGGAGCTATATCTAAATCTGAACCGATTTTCTCAAAACTTGACACACATCATTCTGCACCTAATTCAATACTCTGTGCAAAATTTCATGCAGATCGAATGATATGTAGGGACTTTGGTGCACCATTTACCTTAAATCGGACGAAACTATATATGGGAGCTATATCTAAATCTGAACCGATTTTCTCGAAACTTAGCACAAGTCATTCTGGACCTAATTCAGTACTCTGTGCCAAATTTCGTGCAAATCGAAAGATATAGAGGGACTTTGGTGCCCCAATTACCTTAAATCGGACGAAAATATATATGGGAGCTATATCTAAATCTGAACCGATTTTTCTCAATTTCAATAGGGTTCGTCCTTGGGCCAAATAAGCGACTTGTGCCAAATTTCATCCAAATCGGATCATAAATGCGACCTGTACTTTGTTTACAATTTAACATCTACAGACGGACAGACGGACGGACGGACATGCATAAATCGACTCAGAAAGTGATTCTATGCATATTCTCAAAAGGAACCATGTGTCTATCTCGTTTCCTTTTGCCTGTTAAAAACATATGCACAAAGACATAATACCCTGTACCACAGTATAAATACGGAAGATCTTCACCGATTAGCTTTATCCTAGTTCATACGATAGCTATACACTCACAGAGAAACGTGTAAAAATTTGGAATCGATTGGGTTATTAGTTTTTGAGTTATCGTACCATTCACAAAAGAGAAAAACGCGTTTAAAGTTTGAGAAGCCCTTTAGCCGTCACTTGACACAATCGGCTATATTTTCAAGAGTTCTTGAGATTTTTACTTACAATTTTGTAGGGACATTCTTGAATTAGTGTAGATTCGAATTAAATCAAAAAAAATTGACCCCGAGAATGGGGGTCCCTTAAATTCGAAAGCTGCGATTATGGGTATTTCGAATGTGCGTTTTTACTTATTTTTCAAATTAACAGATTAGCTACATATTTTTATGCCACATATATCCGATCTTTTATCTCGAAAGATTTTTTGAATACTTAAATAAAAGCTCCTATTTAAAACCCAGTTTATCTCATTATATAATAACTTATGAACATGTTATTTTATCATACCAAAATCTATTACATCCACCCTGATATCAAAATACGAAAAAATTTCTTATCCCATGGGGACATTACAAAGTTTTTGAAACAAACTTAAAAAATTCCCGAATTTCATGATATCAAAACAAAACGACGTGACATTGACATGAGAACAAAATAACACAAACACACACCCATTCATTCACAAACACCAAAGTAACACTGTGCCGGAACAACAACAAACATCATGCTTGAAGTACATATCTAGTAATTGTGTGTTAAGGAAAGGATAAAAAACTTGAATGTTTCTTTCCGATTACTGCGACGCAAAACTGAAATGTACGAACAAAATCCCGTAAGATATTGGTATTTACATAATAAATATGTTTGGTTAGATATGACAACGTTGACGACTATGGCAGTGTCAACATGTAAGAGAACAATACGGCTACTTGCAAAAGGGGTACAGGATGAAAGAGGAACCGGAAGGAGACGGGCTAAACAACATCACTAAAAAACTTGGAGATTTAAATACACATATATGAGTGTGTGAGTGTCTGTGTATGTGTGCGTGTTTTTCTAGTTGGTATTTTTGCCTGGTCTATACAAACAATGGTAACACTTTTAAATAACCATTCACACAAAAGTTTATGTCACTCTTTTTGTCCTGCCCACAGATTTGGAATGTGTGTTGAATGATGTGTGTGTATGTGCGTGTGTGTTTAGGAATATTTACACACTGATGCATAAAGACCTATGGACAGACATATGTTTTAAATGTGAATTTAAAAGTAAATGTCATCACAATGTGAATGCGTGTGGGTATGTATGTGTGTGTCTGTGCGTATAACTCAATGTAAATCTAAAATGCTATATGTTGACATATTAGAATCGTTGCTTTACGCTGTTGTTGTTTTATATTTTGCAAATTTGTTTTCCCTTCAGCATCTTTCCGTTTTTTTTTTTGCTCTTGTCTTTATTTGTCTATGAATTCAAGCAACAAAATGTTTGTAAACATCAAAAATTGTCCTTTAACGAACAATTTACTTTTATTTGATGTAACGGAAGGCTGTAGGAATTTTTGTTTATATTAAGGATAAATATTTGTTTAGAGTATAGTACGAAGAAGAACAAGAAGAGTAAGAGAAAACAAAATATCGTTTAGGTTTTTTTTTATTTTTCTGGGAAAAATAAATTATTTTCTTATACATATTTGTGATGTTGTTATTATAGCATATAGAAAAATATATATTACATACATATATATATACGTAGTAATTGTTATGGCATTTATATAAAAAAATTGTATAATTTAATCAACTATAATAGGAAATTATTGTTGGAAATTGTTTTGACTTAGGGCAGTAATTATTTCATATATATTCATTATTCTATTTGACATCTAGTTATGTATGCATAAATATTGGCATACATTTAGTAAATTGTTTTCACAAATATTGATGTTGATGTTAATATATGAATTTGAAAGTAACACACAAAAATCAATATATTTAATAAAAATATAGAAAATAATTAAATTTTAAAAATGATTGTAATATTATACGATATTACTAAAGGAATGAATTTGAAATGCAAATTTTTGATTTGAAGACAGAGGATGCAATATTTAATTTTAGGTTGGGGAAAGAAGAAATCCATAATTTTTATATGAACTATAGGACTTGGGTCAAATATGCACTGTTGTGTTGTATGATTTGTTGTCATTTTAAAGGCATTTTTCGAAAATGTCTCCGATGTTATCGACATTTTCGACGACCGGCCTGCCTGTGCGAGGTGCATCTTTATCGTCAAAAATTCCTGAACGGAATCTACGAAACCAAAATTGCACATAATTGGCTGTTACCACTAAAGGTTCGTACCACATGTTAATATATTACAATTTCTCTTTTAAATGTCTCTAACTCTGATAAAAAAAATGGTCAAATTTTAACCAAGCGACATTAATTTTAAAGATAATTTTATTATCCGTATAAAAACAAATCAATTGGTCTGGCTAGATAACTTAAGTCTGTATAAAGACCAATTAGTCTGAATAGAAAAATCGTGGTTTTTTAAGGACCGAATGGTCTGTAGCAAAAAGAACAATTGGGTACCAAAAACCACCACCAAGAAACCCATGGTACGATCAGGAGTTTCGTAATGCTACTGATGTGAAAAACGCAGCATATAGGGCAACCCTGCAGACAGTAGCAACGCGTAACGTGATGGAGAATTATCGGGAGAGAGGAGAAACGTATTTTCAGAAAAAAGAAGAAAGAACAAGAAAAACGTGAGCGTGAGCAAATCGAGATGTACAGGAGTTAGAATGAAGACCGGAACTTTTACCAACGAGTAAAACACCAAACCGAATGCTTTAGTGCAGGCACATCCTCCTGTAGAGATGAAGAAGGAAACCTGGTGACAGATACAGACAGCGTGTTGAGGATCTGGAAGGAGCATTTCGAAAAGCTGGCGATGAAGAAGATACCCCAGAAACAATAAGAGATGATGGTAAAGAATGTATACCACCTAGCCAAGATGATTTCATAAAAGCAATTAATCGGCTCAAGAACAACAAAGCAGCAGGAGCCGATGGGTTACCAGCCGAACTACTTAAGACTGGTGGCCAAAAGCTGGTCAGGAGCATGCACCAGCTGATTAGCACAATTTGGATGAATGCATGTCCAATGATTGGAACCTCAGCATCCTGTGTCCGGTGCACAAAAAAGGAGACAAGACGATATGTGCCAACTACAGAGGAATAAGTCTCCTTCCCATCGCATATAAAGTGCTATCCAGTGTGCTGTGTGAACGATTGAAGCCAATGGTCAATGACATCATCGGACCATACCAATGCGGCTTCAGACCTGGCAAATCCACCATTGAGCAGATTTTCACTCTGTGCCAAATTCTGGAAAGGACCCACGAAAAACACATCGACACATACCACCTATTTGTCGACTATAAAGCCGCATTCGATAGTCCTATCCGTTCAGAGGTGTTTAAAGCCATGTCTGCGTTCGGCATTCCTGAGAATTTAATTCGGCTATGCAGGATAACTTTAAGTAGCAGTTAAAGTAGGAAAGGACCTATCGGAGCCCTTCAATGCCGAACGAGGATTCAGACAAGGTGACAGTTTGTCGTGTGATCTTTTTAACATCCTGCTGGTCATACGAGACGCAAAGGTGAACAGAAATGGCACTCTGTACAACACATGTTACTCCCCTACGCCGATGACATTGATATAATGGGTCGAACATTTGAACAAATTGAAAAGGAGTCTGCCAAAGTGGCAGTAAACGGCGAGAAGACCATGCTGATGGTATCAACGCGCAAGACGTCTAGTAGACTTGGACCAACTGTGGAACTTGGGACCTACAGCTTCGAGGTAGTTAAAGACTTTATATACCTTGGTACCGCCATAAATAAAACGAATGACATCAGTTTTGAAATTCGGAGAAGGATTGTGATGGCCAACAGATGCTACTATGGTCTAAGTAAGCAGTTTAGAAACAAGGCCACCTCCCGCCAGACCAAACTCACACTTTACGAGACGGTGATACTACCCGAGCTATTATATGGATCTGAAGCATGGGTACTTGTGGAAGCAGATGGGGCAGCTCTTGGGGTGTTTAAGAGAAAAATTCTCCGAAAGATATACGGGCCGATCTGCGTCGACAGTGAATATCGGCGTCAAATGAACCACGAGCTTTACAATTTAGAATTAGATGGAAAGACTAAGTAGAAAACAACATCTTGGAACGTGGTCTTCCAAATTGGTGGACTTGCGCACAAGACCGACGCGCTTGGATATCTTTTTTTTAACTCGGCTTATGGAACTACCGTTCTGTAACAAGCCAGCTAAGTAAGTAGTCTGAATAGAAAATTAGTGGTTTTGTAAGGGCCGAATGGCCTGTATTAAGAAAAACAAGATTATAAGTACCGATTGGTCTGTATAGAGACCACAGGTCGTTACAGAGACCAATTCAAAAAAAAATTCGGGATGTTTTTGGTAATGATCTGTTAATACTTAGGGGATGATACGGGCCAAAAATTTTATTTTTGAGCGTTTTTCTAGTCGCTGCCCTCCATGTAGGGAATTTGGCCAGAGAATAAACAGGTCTGTTTTCTTGAAGATCGGTAATTATTTAAATGATATTTAATGAACCGAAAACTTTATTTTTGTCAGATTTTCTAGACGCTCTAGAGGCCATTATTATATGGAGAACGTCACATATTTTACACGGTGCAGGGGATCTGACCAAACGGCTGTTTAGATAATGATCGTTCAATATTCCGGGGGTTAATCGGGAAAACAATGCCAAGGTTAGAAAATGGAGCTGTCAACTGCTCCAACGGCGTGCAAATATTGCGAAAAACTAGCCTAAGAGCTTTAAAACAGCAAACATTAATCGGGACCCATGAATGTATTTATTAACAGTCTTTTAGGTCAGAAAATATGGGTAAAGTCCTAAAAATTACGAACATGAGCAGGACCTTTATATGGGGGCAGTATCAAAACATTGGCCTGTATTGATAATGTATGTCAGTCCCCAAAATCTGGTATTCCAAAATATAGGTTGGAAAGCTAGGCTAGGAACTAAAAATATCAAAAATTTGGCGAGACCTCTGTATGTATTAACAAACATTTATCTATATTGTGAAGTATTTTCTTTAC
Organism: Musca vetustissima; assembly: GCF_032173495.1. Lineage (NCBI taxonomy): Eukaryota > Metazoa > Arthropoda > Insecta > Diptera > Muscidae > Musca > Musca vetustissima. The sequence continues at coordinate 2,694 of NW_026878421.1, read as the reverse complement.
GAAAAAAAACTGAAATGTAAATGAGATTACAAACCTCAAATTGGGTAAAAATTGTGCGGGCCTTATATGGAGTCTATGTACAAAAAATGGACCTATGATGATAATTTTCTGCACAAATATATCCCATTCTCAAAAACCCTGGATTTCCAAATTACAGCCCTTTTGTTAGGAAAATGCTGTTATAAGCCCCAAAAAAACAAAATAACAATATTTTAGATCGAAAGCCCTAAAAATACCGAAGATGAGCCTGACCTTTATAGGGTGGCATATGTCAAAACATGGGTCTGTGTTGATAATATTGGCATGCATCGATGTATGTCAGTCTCCAAAAACTCCTGGATTATTATAATCCGATTTTAGTTACAAATAACAGAATTTGCATCAATAATTATTACATATGCAGACATCTTATGAATCAGAGAAATACAATAAAAACGGTCTTTCAATACGCAAGAAAATCATTAAGGCGTACAGAAAATCTCTTACATTTTAAATAAATAATAAACAAATTTCTTTGATGAAAACATAATCTCACGCAAATATTCTGCTTCTCATATGGAGAGTATATTAATAATCATACCTATTAGCCAATATTTTTTTCCATTTTTTATACGATTGGCATCCTCGTCATCATCATTGTCAGAAATGAATATGAATATATATGTAGTCAAAAGTACACGCAAAATCATATTGGCATAACATTTACGATTACTGCGCTATGAGGGGTTAAGTCTATAAAAAGTGTGTGCGTGTATATTGGAATTGTTGTGCGTGCGTGCCTTGCTTTTCTCATCACCCACCAAAAGTGCGTTATTTTCGTTATGTTTTCATGTCCTTGTGAAATTTATTTAATCCTAATTTTATTAGCCCAAAGCAATAACGTTATAGAATATCATCGTCATAAATAAAGAGAGGCAAATAAAACGGAAATAAGAAATCGTAACAATATTGTTGAAGGGAGATTAATAAAAGAACGAACGAAAATCCACAAACAAACCCAACTCGATGAATTGTAAAAAAATCGAACTCGTTAAAGACAGTGGATGAAAAAAAATCAACTACACATGGTTGAAGAAAATACTCCACTAATAACAAAAAATACAAAGGAGGCAGCGACATGATTTTATTGCTAACATTTTTATATTGAATTTATATTGTCAATGACAACAATAGGAACTAAAAAGATTGGAGTATATAGAAACGAAGTTATAAAAATCATTACCTACAATTTGGAGTTTTTTTTATAAATGTTATGCTTCTACAGTGAGTCAGAAGTCATTAATAGAAGTCTTATCGAAGACCTAGTGGATACTGTTCCTCGTGTAGTATACAGGGTTGCCCATATTCGACGGACCCATGTTTTTTTTTTTTAATCAAAGAAAAAAATAAACATTTGGCGGTTGGCAATGTTAATCATTTAATTTGTTCCAAGTAGATTTGTTTACATCAATTTTGAATATATCTCTCAAATGACGTATTGTCTCCCTTTTGCTGCATTTTCCATCGTTTTTGACAACATTTCGGCCGGAATAGCGGCTATTTCTTCACAAATGTTGTCCTTGAGCTCTTCTACGGTCCTTTGCTTTGTTAACGTGAACCTTTGACATCAAATATCCCCACAAGAAGAAGTCAGGCGGCGTCAAATCGGGCGAACTCGGTGGCCAGTCTACATCATCTTTTCGACATCAAACAGCCAAAACAAATTCTTCAGAAAATCGATGTTATGCGACATATGTGCGGTGGAGCGCGTCTTTGTGAAACCAGAACTGCCTCTTACGCTTTCAAATGAGAGTTGGCATCACAAAATTGGTCATCATGTTGCGATAAACGCCTCCTGATTGATGGTAACAGCATGGCCATTTTCATTACGGAAGAAAAACGGCCCAATGACCGTCTTCGCACTAACGCCGCACCAAACTGTGACTTTTTCGTCATAAAGAGGCACTTCTTGAATCTCCTGAGGATTTTCAGTGACGTAAAAACGGCAATTTTGCTTATTTACGGTCCCATTCAATGTGAAAATGGGCTTCATCGGACATAATAATTTCTTCCAGATTTGCTCGTCATCTTCGGGCATTTCGAGGTCTGTCCGCAGGCAACGTTCTTTGCGTCAATTGAATTTTGTACGGGAACAAATGAAAATCAATGCGAATAATCCGTTGTAAAGTGGACCGAGCCATGCCCAACTGCTGAGAACGGCGTTTTTAGGATGTTTTTGGGGACCTCTCAACACAGCCTCGTACGGCAGCGATATTCTTGCTCATCGCCTTGGTCGACTTTATATGGCCTTCTCGGATTAGAAAGAGCCTTACCAGTCGAAAAATTTTCGTATAAACGCTTAATGGTGTTCTTAGAAGGCGCACAGTTTTCACAATTGACTTCTTCTGTTGAATGTAAATTTCAACTATTTCAGAGCGCTCGCGTGGCGTGTATTGGTTCAGGGTAAAAATTTGTTTGGACTGACGCTTCAAACGCGGTATGTCATTAAGCGATGCGTCGTCTCTGTCAAAAGTTATGGCGTTGCCAGATGGGTCCGTCAATCCAGCAAAGTATGTAGTATCAAAGCCAGTGTTCTTTAGTTCTTTCTGAGTTGATTTATGCATGTTTTACTTTGGAACAAAGTACAGGTCACATTTATGAACATATTTTGATGAAAATTAGCACAGCATGTAAGGCCAAAAGAGCAGACCCTTT